>NC_061118.1:154625392-154636180 GCF_002878395.1 Capsicum annuum
AAAAAAAAATAACTTCCAGTACGTAGATATAGTTAATTAATATAAATTAATAGAATATATTAAATATTTAAATCATTATGATGAAACAATGGAATTATTATATATTGGGCCATATTATGTAATTAAGTGGGAGTAGAAGAATTTTTTGGTAAGAGTCAATAAAATTTTTATATGTCTTTTAAATATTTTAAGTTATTAACTATTGTGATTTGTGGCAACAAATTAATTTTGAACATGATAGACAATTAAAAAAAAAAATTTACTTTCAATATGTAGTTATAGTTAATTAATATAAGTTAATAAAATATAATAAATATTTAAATTATTATGATAAAATAATAAAATTATTATATATTGGGACATGATATGTAATTGGAAGTAATTGAGATTTTTGGTAATTGAAAAAGGTGGTCGAAACTACCTCTTCTATATAATAGAAAACAAAAGAAAAACACAAAGAATAAAATATCTTTTCAGTAATCACAAGTGAGAGTAAAATATGACATCGAACTATTGAAAATGAGTTTTTTATGTCATTTATTATAAATTTGACTTATTTATATAATCACCTTCAAAAGTTTAACTCGTCTACGTCACTATTGTTACAGAAAAGTTCATTTATGACATTATTTAACAATGTAAATTTTCAAAACTAATTTTATTACATGATATCTAAATCAAGTATTACTTAAATTAAAGTAAAAAATCATGTCAATTAAAATAATGGGTGTGATTTAAATTTAGTAATGTGTACTTTTAATAAGAAGTCACACGGCAAAAATAATTTTGCAAAAATCATCGTTGTAAAATAATGACACGAATGAACCTTTTTACAATGACAGTGGTATAAATGAGCCAAACTTTCAATGGTTGTGATATAGATGATCCAAACTTATAACGACTGACATAAATGAGATATTTCTAATAGTTCAATGACGTATTTAAGCATTTTTCCTTTATTATATTACTGCCACCATGTTATTTTGTGTGTTATTTGGCTTGTTGCGATTAAGAAAATAAGAAATGTTCAAAAAATTCATGTCTAAAATAGATATTTGTTTGGTTATATATTATTTAATTAAATTTTTAAAAATAATTTTTAATTTATAATATTTTTTAATTATAATAAGATATTATTACGTTTATATCAAAGGGAACGGACAGTGGCAGAGCCACATTCAATTCAGGGGTTCATCCGAACTCCCTTCGTCGGAAAATTATATTATTCTTATATGTTCAAAAATATTTTTATGTATATATAGCAGACGTTGAATCTCTTTCGACTAGTCCGTATATTTACTTTTGAACCCCTCTAATAAAAATTCTGGCTTCATAACTAAAAATGGAGCGAATTTATTACGTTTATAAATCCTCCCAATTTAAGATATCTTCAAAAATTTTAGCTAAGTTCAAGCCGTAGTCATCCTCTCTGTTTTTCAGTGGTTAAGTTAAATGAAATACTCTTTTGTACTTAAAGTTTTTTATGAAGTTCAATTTCTCCACTATCTCTTATTTTTCACTCATAGACGCTTAAAATGGGACGAAAATAATGATGAAAGAAAAGAATAGGAATAGTACTTGGATTTTGGTAGTGACTAGTGAATAACAAATAAACATTCGTAAATTAGTAATCTGCATCATCTTTAAGATTTTAAATAAATGGTTCATTCTTTAAATAATTTAGTTCTTTAAATAATCCGGCGACCCAATTTTCTGGGTTCCAGCATAACAAGCAAGAGCAGATTACATGATATACGTATTTCGGTGACTTCTAACCCTTGAACTTTATTTTATCGCGTGATTTTTTGATATTTTTTTTGCCTGTAATTTGCGTGGAATTTCCTATCTGTTATTTGAATTTCTAGTAGTTGTTGTTCTTAAAATTTGGATATAGTGTGTACTTTGAGGGTGTCTTTATTGTCTTGCTGTTTTTGAACCTCTTATGTTGCTTCATATTATTTATCGTACTATCTCCTGTATCTTGACTTGCGTGTCTGTTGTAGTATATTTGTGACTTGCACCGCTCCTTATTATTTGTTTGGCTGTCCCTGGTGCCAGGCCATTAGTGTGCTCTATTTTTCTTACTGTTAGTTTTGTCCTTACCTTGGTTTTGTTTTTCTCCCTATTTGAGTTTAGTTTTGTTTCTTGATTATTTCTTCTAATTTGTGTGAGCCTTGTATTTCCTGCTGCTGCTTTGTTACTAACATTGTTTATATTTTCTTATATTTTCTTGTAGTAGTGGTTGTGGGCATTGATGGTTGGATAGGGTCATTGTCACGCCCCAAAATCCCATCAGGCCGGACTGGCACCCGAAGCCGAGAAGGCCCGGAAGAACCCGTTCAGATACCTGTACTTTCACTTACATGTCACCAAAAATTTGGACAGCACTTCGTTGCATATAGAAGGGTCTAATTACCTGTATCAGCACAACACGTACCAATATATATATATATATATAATACTTGGCCGTCGGGGCCACCACATATACAAATATAACATCACTATATAAACTTCCGTAACTTTACCCTTCCTTATGTCTACAAAGCCTCTAGGATATACATGACATAACTAGGGTCGGGACAAACCCCCGCCCACACATGACTCCTGTACAATAACAAAACATAAGGGACCGACTCGGAAAGCTCCAAAGCAAATTGGAGCTCACCAACAATAGCTGTATGACCTGGCTCCTATCTATGCTGTGAATGAACTGAAGCACCTGTGCCTGCAGCATGAAATGTAGGTCCCCCGTGAGGGACGTCAGTACGAAATATGTACTGAGTATGTAAAGCTGTAAATAATCATATGTGATATGGGGGATCAAGAAAATCAGACGCAGGTGAATAAATCATAATAGAAGTGAACCACACTTCATAAACACTTTTAGGATCATGTACATTATCATTAATCTGAATTGGGTTCTTGAATTCAAACACATTTGTGGAACGGTATACATTCGTTCATTTTATTCTTTACAATTATCATTCGCCATTACCTCCTCCTCTCGAACCTCCAACCACCTAACAATAATTAATATTGTACCGTACTGTGACCATTAGGCTGCCCCCAGTACATATCAACTGTAATCATATCAAATATCGGGATCGGCCTATGCTAGGCTTAAGCCCCTGAGCTACCACCCACACGTATATCAAGTAACACACATAAGAGATCTTTCCAATAACTTAGTTCAAAAGCTTTTGAGATTATTATATTAGTGTTCATGCCAATATGTACCAACGGAATAATGATACATCAATAGGAACCAAGTAATAGACTTTCTATACAATAACGATGTAATAAAGACTCATTGGTACATCAACAATGTGTTTCAGAATCATCAATATCACAACAATGAAATAGGAACCTTTTGGTATATCAATGAAACATTTTGACACTTTATAGAATGGAAACAACTTTGTTGGTAATGTAGAACAATACATGTTTTTGGACAACCTCGGAATCTTACTTGATGGAACATTGGTGTTTTCATGCCAAAGAACATCGTTAGAGTATGTTTTACATACCTCGTTGTAGATTCGGATACCAATTCAACACAACTTCCCGCCTTTACAAGTCACTTATCTACAATGAAATGTTTGGCATCTAGTATTAGCAACCCAACACCACAATTCTCTTTCATAATTCCATACAATCAATATTTGCAAAGCACTCCAAAAACCAACTTGAACAATAGGTTTATGTGTATATATATATATAATCATCATTTCAATACCACATCATCACACCAAATCCCTTCACAATTCAACATAATCCAACCATGCACCAGAATAATCCAACATCATTTCCAATCATCTTTCAACAACAATCAAATAACATACTTCTTATGCTCACATGCAGATATATATATATATATATATATATATATATATATACATACATAACCATCAAAATAACACCAACATAATTTACATCCTTACCATAAAATGGCCCTTTTGATTTCGAAGTCCTGTTGGCACAAATAAGGGGTCCTTCTCGAAGCTCTCGAGGTCCTGTTGGCACAAATAAGGGGTCCTTCTCGAAGCTCTCGAGACGGTGAACACAACTACGGAATCAATTTGGATTTTCTACGGTTGAATCACAAGATAATTGGAGTTGAACTTAGGCTAGGGTTTCTTATTCTTCAATAATTTGGATGATAAATGATGGATATGAGGCTAAGTATATGTATATAATGACCAATTTTCGTCCATGAGGTGATGGAAAATGACCATATTGCCCTTAAAATGTAAGTAAATCCGAATCTGTCCATGGTGGACTGTTTTGATAGGCTAAAGTAAATAGACCATAACTCTTTGCTCCGATAATGGATTTGGGTGAAACCAATTGCATTAGAAAGAAGACTCTCAGGGCTTCTCATCGATATATAGCAGCTCACACAGTTCTTTTTTTACAAGGAGTTATGATCGTTTAAAGTCGACCTAAAAATCTGTTTGGCTGCAGTACTTTTGTGTGCAGAAAATTTCTGCACATTTACTGTTCATTGCGTCCACCGTTTTCAAGTTTCGAACATGCTCGCTTATATCCGATACTCATCTGTTTTCAGAAATCTTTATATCGTTGGAAAGCTAACTCGATAAACTTCGCATAGAAAATTCGACGAGCAAATTCCGGTATAAATAAAGTCGATTCCTATACACATATAACCAAACTATACACTTGAAACCATCTCAAAATAATCAATACTCATACTTAAACTCATATATACCTAACTTATGATCAATACATATACTCCAACACATATAACCATGGCTAATGCACGTAATTAAGTACGGGGTATTACAGTCATGTTTGGGGGGGTTGGGGCGGGGGGCTGTTATGGGAGCGGGGGTGGGAGGGAGGCCAAGGTTTGACCTCCGGGACGGTAGAAGAAGACGTGTTGATAGAGTTGGTAGGATGAGGGTTGGGGCTTGGAATATAGGGACTCTTCAGGGTAAGTCCATAGAGCTTGTGAAGATTCTTAGAAAGAGGAAGATTAATATTGCGTGTGTTCAAGAGACCAAGTAGGCAGGGTCTAAGGCTAGGGATGTGGATGGTTACAAGCTTTGGTACTCTGGGAGCGAGAGGCGTATGAATGGAGTTGGCATCTCAGTAGACGAAGAGCTTAAAGGTCAGGTAGTAGAGGTAAAGAGAATCAGCGATAGGTTGATGACTATTAAGTTGGTCATTGAGGGGGTTTACCCTGAACGTGTGTAGTGCTTATACGCCGCAAGTGGGCTTGGATGGGGAGGAGAAGATGCGGTTTTGGGAGGCTTTGGATGAGGTGGTGAGAGGTGTGCCTAGCTCGGAGAAGATTGTTGTAGCAGGAGATTTCAATGGGCATATCGGGGCATTACCGGGAGGCTTTGGTGATGTGCATGGTGGTTTTGGTTTTGGGGAAAGAAATGAAGAAGGGGCTACTCTATTAGATTTTGTGAGGTCCTTTGGGTTGTTGGTGGTGAACTCGGGCTTCCCGAAGAAATACGATCACCTGATTACCTTTCGAAGCACGATAGCCAAGTCCCAGATTGACTTTTTGTTGCTTAGGAAAGGGGATAGGGTGTTGTGTAAGGACTGTAAGGTCATTCCGAGTGAGAATCTTTCGACCCAGCATAGGCTCTTAGTTATGGATTTAGGTATAAAGAAGGATAGGAAGAGAAGGAGTGAGGAATGTAGACCTAGAATTAAGTGGAGCGGCTTAACGCCAGTGAATGCGTATGAGATAGGGAAGAAGTTGGCGGGAATGGGAGTGTAAGAGCGTAGGGGGGACGTGGATCGTATGTGGGATAGGGTGGCTAGGTGCATCAGGGAGAATGCTAGTGAGGTGTTGGGTGTTTTTAGGGGTTGGGCCAGGCATCATCGGTGGGGTTGGTGGTGAAATGAAGAGGTTAAGAAGAAAGTGGAGACCAAAAAAGGGGCGTATGCTAAGTTGGTTGAGAGTAAGGACGAAGAAGAGAAGTGGGTAAACAGGAAAGAGTACAAGTTAGCTAGAAAAGAGGCTAAGTTAGCAGTTACGGTGGCTAAGACAACAGCATTTGAGAGCTTGTATGCGGGGTTATAGGAGAAAGGAGGGGAAAAAAGTTGTTTAGACTCGCTAAGGCTAGGGAGAGGAAGGGTCGTGATCTCGATCAGGTGAAGTGCATTAAGGGGGAGGACGATACAGTGTTGGTGGAGGACGTCCACATTAAGGAATAGATGTCAGTCGTATTTTCATAGGCTCTTGAATGACGAGGGGGATAGAGCTATTGTGTTAGAGGAGCTGGAGCACTCAGAGGAGTGTCGAGATTTTAGTTATTGTAGACGTTTTAAGGTAGAGGAGGTTAGAGAGGTTGTTCGCAGGATGCGAAAGGGTAGGGCGACGGGGCCTGATGAGATACCTGTGGATTTTTGGAAGTTTTCTGGAGAGGCTGGTTTAAGGTGGTTGACTAGATTGTTTAACGAAATTTTCAATACTGCAAAAATGTCCGAGGCTTGAAGGTGGAGTACTATGATCCCTCTTTATAAGAACAAGAGTGACATTCAGAGTTGCAATAACTATAGGGGTATTAAGTTATTGAGTCACTCTATGAAGATTTGGGAGCGAGTGGTCGAGGTGAGGCTGAGATGAATAGTGTCTATTTCGGAGAACCGGTTTGGATTATGCCTGGCCGCACGACGACGGAGGCAATTCACCTGGTACGGAGGCTGGTGGAACAGTATAGGAAAAGGAAGAAGGACCTGCACATGGTGTTTATCGACTTGGAGAAGGCATACGACAAAGTCCCTAAGGAGGTGCTTTGGAGATGCTTGGAAATGAGTGGAGTCCCGGTGGCATATATCAGAGCAATTAAGGACATGTATGATGGAGCTAAAACTCAGGTGAGGACGGCGGGAGAAAACTCAGAGCATTTCACTATCTTGACAGGATTGTATCAGGGATCTACTCTTAGTCCCTTTTTGTTTGCTTTGGTGATAGATGTGTTGACACAACGTATTCAAGGAGATGTGCCTTGGTGTATGCTTTTTGCAGATGATGTAGTTTTGATTGATGAGATACGGAGGGGGGGAGGGGGTGTGAATGATAAATTAAAGGTGTGGAGACAAACTCTTGAGTCTAAAGGGTTCAGGTTGAGTAGAAGCAAGACAGAGTATTTGGAATGCAAGTTAAATGATGTGAGGCTGGAGAATGAAGTGGTAGCGAAGTTGGAATCACAGGTGGTATGTAAGAGGAATAATTTCAAGTATCTCGGGTCCGTGATTCAGGGTAATGGTGAGATTGACGAGGATGTCTCGCACCGTATTGGGGCGGGATGGATGAAGTGGAAGCTCGCTCCGGGGGTGTTGTATGATAAAAAGGTGCTGCCCAAGCTTAAAGGCAAATTTTACAGGGTGGCAGTCCGTCCGGCCATGTTGTATGGAGCAGAGTGTTGGTCAGTTAAGAACTCCCACATTCAAAAAATGAAGGTGGCAGAAATGCGGATATTACGTTGGATGTGTGGGCTGACTAGGGGGGATAAAGTTCGGAATGAGACTATCAGGGAGAAGGTTGGTGTAACTCCAGTGGAGAATAAGATGCGGGAAGTCCGATTAAGATGGTTCGGACACGTGATGAGGAGGGGCATGGATGCCCCGGTTCGTAGGTGTGAGAAGTTAGCTTTAGATAGTTTTAGGCGGGGTAAGGGTAGGCTGAAGAAGTACTGGGGAGAGGTGATTAGGCGGGACATGGAGCAGTTACAGCTCACTGAGGACATGACCCTAGATAGGAAGATCTGGAGGACGCGAATTAGGGGCAAAAGGCTAGGGTTAGTTTGGGTCGCTAGTGTAGGAAATTACTTGGTGGGGATATTATTCTTGTTATGGTACCTTGTTTCATGCTTTATTACGAATTTATTTACTTTTCTCTGTTTTCTATTACTTGTGTGTGTCGTATTTATGTTATGCCATCTTGTTCCATACTTTACTATGAATTTGTTTAGTATTTCATGTCTCGAGTCGGGGGTCTATCGGAAATAGCCTTTCTACTTCTTTAGAGGTAGAGGTATGGACTACGTACATCTTACCCTCCCCAAACCTCACTATGTGGGAATACACTGAGTTTATTGTTGTTGTAGTAAACTTCTATTAAAATGGAAGCAACCACCAGAAGTTGACATTATTCTTGTTTTTGAAGATTTTTCAAGACTCTGCTAGACTGCTCTGCACTCAAATAATCAACTGAAACACGTAATACATGAACATTTACTATTTTTAAAGTGAAGGGAACTTTTCTTAAAAAGGCATATGTATTTTTAGCTGAAAAAGAAGGCTACAGTATGCTGTTCAAATATACAAATGGAAAGAGATGTATGGTGGGCAATTACAGAATTTTTTTGTTTATGGAGATGGGCAGCCAAGCCATGTACAATAAAATCGACACGTGGTCTCAGGTGCAAAAGTAGTGTTGTTGGCTCGGACCACTGCCCACCTTTGTTGCTTTTCCTATGTTATCAAACTGCAAAAAATAAAATATCTCTTCATTTATCACGCTACTCCAATCGTCTTATTTTATGTGTCGTCATTTGATCTAATATGAAATTTAAAAAAAAATATATAATGACTTTATACAGTTTATAAAATTATCCACATAAAATGGAACGAAGAAATATTAGTCTTTCCATGTCATTTTAGTGTCATTTGACTTGTTACGAATAAGAAAATAAGGAATGTTTTTAAAATTTGTTATTGATTATATATTATTATTAAATGGTACGGAGCGAGTTTATTACGTTTAATATCCTCCCAATTTAAGATATCTTCAAAATTTTTAGCTAAGTTCAAGCCGTAGTCATCCTCTCTTCTTTTCATTGGCGAAGTTAAATGAAATACTCTTTTGTGCTTTCACTTTTTCTTATCCAGGGAGTTTTAGTTAGTAGATTAAGCAATCGTTTGATCATAAATATATATATATATATATATATATATATATATATATATATATATATATATTTTAGAAAGTTATTTTATTTTAGTGGAAAAAATAAAAATAAAATACGGTTGACTATAAAAAAATTTCAAATACAATTTTGAAATTGTATTTGGAAAACTTGTTTTCACTTTTTTCACTCATACTTCTCTCACAAAAATTTTAAAACAACTTTAAATTATATTAATGTCCAAACACAACTCCAACTCTAAAAAATAATGATTGTTAATGCCAAACGAGGCCTAAAACAAAATCTAAATTTTTATAAAGTTCAATTTCTCCACTATCTTTAACCTTTCACTCATAGACGCTTAGAATGGGAGAAAAATAATGATGAAAGAAAACAATAGGAATAGAGCTTGGATTTTGGTAGTGACTAGCAAATAACAAATACACATTTGTAAATTAGTAATCTGCATCATCTTTAAGATTTTAATTAAATGGTTCATTCTTTAAATAATTTAATTCTTTTAATAAACTTTTATTAATAAAACAGTACAACAATAACAATGCCTCCTCAATTTCAATATATGATCATAATATTTATTTTGCTTTAAAAATAAGTTCAAATGCAAGACTACAATACAAACAAGTCAACCTAAGTTCAAATGCAAGACTACAATACAAACAAGTCAACCTAATTCCTATGCATAAGCTAAATCTATATCTACTTGACTTAAAGTGTATTCATTGAAATACTCAAAAAAGAAATTCTCTTATTCTCCTATATAACAAGTCACGTTAAAGCAGCTCAAGCACAAAACATGGTAGACAAATCTGCCCGGCTAAAGAAGGATATTTTGATCATTTACTGTATTGCTTCTATGCTTTTTGATGTTATCTTCTCAATTTTCTTTTTCATCGTTACGTCATTCAAGAGATTAGATCTTTAAAGACAAATTATTTCACTTTATTTTAAGTTTATCCCTTATTTTAATGCTTCCAATCCAATCATATTATGTCAAGCTAATGTGACTGTTATAAATATTATATGTAGCACATAATTGTCAAATAATGTCGTTGTGATATTTGTTTGGCATAAAATTAAGCCATATGTAAAATTTAGGCATAGAATGAAGAAGAAGAAACGTGCAATGTACGTATATACAGGTGAATTGACGCAACACATGGTGTGCTTTCGACTGCAGCGCCAAGATTAGGTGAACAACAAGCACTATATATTTGTGGTGTTGCATATTCTGCATCAATTAGTTTGATTTATTTTTGTTTTAATGCATTTAAAAAAAAGTATCCTTTTACTTTAAAAAATATATATATATATATCTTTTTCCTCCTGAACTTGTCATTCAAACTCACTTTAGCACTTAAACTTAATTTTCATTTATTTACCTATTTAACATTTTTAAAGTGTATTGTTTGTTTGACCCCTAAGACTGATGTGGCATTTTTTTTTTTTTAAAAGCGTGTTTATTTATTAAAAAAATTAATTTCAGTAATCTTATATTTAAAATATAATTAAAATATTTTTAAAAAATAAAATTAAAATAAAAAATGGACACTTTTTTCTTCTTTCTTTTTCAAATCATCATCAACAACAACACTCAAACCTCCATTAACAACCTCAAATTTTTTTCACTTTCCTCCATTAACTACACCACCCAAGAACAACATTTTCCTTTAATTTTTTTCACTTTCCTCTATTAACAACACCACCCAAGAACAACATTATCCTTTAATTTTTTTCACTTTCCTCCATTAACAACACCACCCAAGAACAACACTTTCCTTTATTTTTTTTACTTTTCCTCCATTAACACCACCCAAGAATAAACATGAAAACACTATTAAATAATTTTCTCCATTGAACATCATCTCAATCTTCAATC
>NC_061118.1:154636280-154636654 GCF_002878395.1 Capsicum annuum
CATATTCTGCATCAATTAGTTTGATTTATTTTTGTTTTAATGCATTTTAAAAAAAAGTATCCTTTTACTTTAAAAAAAAATATATATATTTTTCCTCCTGAACTTGTCATTCAAACTCACTTTAGCACTTAAACTTAATTTTCATTTATTTACCTATTTAATATTTTTAAAGTGTATTTTTTTTTTTTCCCCCAAAAGAGTTATGGGGCTTTTTTTTTTATATAAAAGCGTGTTTATTTATTAAAAAAATTAATTTCAGTAATCTTATATTTAAAATATAATTAAAATATTTTTAAAAAATAAAATTAAAATAAAAAATGGACACTTTTTTCTTCTTTCTTTTTCAAATCATCATCAACAACAACACTCAAACC
>NC_061118.1:154639654-154669589 GCF_002878395.1 Capsicum annuum
AAAAAAAATGGCATGCAAGAATGCTCCCTCAGATAAATAACATAAGCTTTCTTCAAAATCAATATCCAGAATTAGCATGGTCATTCTTACATCACCGGGAACACCAATATATTCATTGCACATAACAAGTTTTGAAAGAACTTGCTACTAATATAAAACATAATCTTGTTCTAAATTCAGAGAAAAGGAATGCGAAGCTCAGATATATCTGTTGGAAATGGAGTATATTCCCGAACCTTAACTAATAAGGTCTCATAATGAGCTGGGAAAAAAATGTATCATCATCGCAACTGAATCTACTTTATAAAATAAAACAAAATTAAAACAAAAATGAAATCGACCAATCACAAGATAATTGATGAGAAAATCACCATATTGACATTGAATTTAAAGAAAAACAAAAGGGCAATAGCTCAGACATAGATGTGTTGGAAACAAAGTTTAATCCAAGACCTTGAAAATAAGGTCTCATCGAGCTGGGATTAATGTCAACATCACTGCAATTGCCAAAAAAAAATAAAACAAAAATAGACTAAACGGAATATAAGAAGAAGCAAATATTCATTATCTCTGCGGAAAAAAGCATCAAGCTGATTATGAATTCATAGATAAATAAAGAAAAGGCGAAGCTCAGATACATATATGTGTTGGAAACGGAGTATATTCCCTGACCTTATAAATAAGGTCTCATAATGAGCTGGGAAAAATGTTATCATCACTGCAATCGCCACTATTTACATAATAAACCAAAGTTAAACATAAAACAGATCAAACTGAATGAGAAAAATAAAAAAGATAAAAAGCAGTGATACGAAGGATATGGGGAAACTATCTCAGTGAGCTGCAAGTAGATATGGAGCAAGGAGGAGGCAACTCGTTTAAATAGATTGGGGCTAGGGTTTCTACTGGGCTTTCACTGATAGCCCTTGCATTTTTGGGCCTTAAACATTTCTTACTTTTAGATTTACGGGCCAGAGAGGACAGAGGCCCGTGTTATCTAAATTTGGGCCTGAAGATTGGATTCCTATTCAGTTCTTTTAAAATTATTTAACATGTAGCCAATTTGGTAAACTTTTCTTCCTTTAAAACTTTTGCACGGTGTTGTTTGTTAGCATAGATTTCATGACATTGAGTGTGAGGCAATTTTTAGAATATCACAAAAATTTGATACGATCCAATTTACTCCCTCTTTTGTTATATTGGTGTGTAAAATTACACATGGATATAGTGAAATTATCATAATATCAATACATATTATCCTTATATTGGTAAATGGTGAACCTATTTTCTGTTACAAGCTACTGGACATACTCCCTTTACATGTCACTCTCTTACATTAATTATAATTTGGCAATAGTTCGGCCATTTTACAATACGTTTCAATGCACACTTGTTAAGAGTATCCCGCTTCCAAAAATCAACTTAGGAACCTATAGCTAAAGCGTAGTAGCAGAATACATGTTTTCAACATTTAACCATTTGATATTCTCCATTTGGGATTCCTTAGCAAATTCATCAGACACATTTCATCTAGCTTCGCCGATTCATATATGTTAAGTGTTAAGGCGTCTTTTGCAAACATAATTTAGTTATTCAAATTCCATAAGAGAAGTGCTATTAATTGCATTTTTTCTCATGCTAAAAGTGATCTTTAAGTACTTGTCCTTTCGCAACACAGTTTAGCTATTCAAGTGTTTGACGGAAAAAAAATCCTCAATTAAGGTGCCTAAGTAGAAATTGATGTTCAGTTGAAGGAGTTATCTTACTATGTCCGAACATTTAGTAATAGGTTATTTACGGCAAGAACTCGATAGTGAAAATGAGGTTTCAAAACGTTATCAAATTGTTGATTCGAAAAGAGCACTTCCTTTTGCAAGCATCCACACTAGAAATTCTGATTGTACAAGAATGATTTTTCACAAACTAATTTATACACAATCAAAGAAAGAGAAATCCTTGATTGAATTACTTGGGTCTAAGCTCAACGCCCTCAACAATAAGCCCTCCTTTGAGGTGCTCACCTTTAACTTCTTTAAGGCACATTGTAACTTCTTTGTGATTCACTCCATCACAATAAAATTCACCCAATTCAACCTCCAACCATCCATCTGCTCTTTCGCATAGCGAACGCTCTTGGCCTCCTCTATCAACTCTTGATCTCAATGTCTCGACTCTGTGTCTCATTAGCACCATTTCCAGTTCTTGTTTCCTATTGTTGGCATAGTTACGGCGTAGGTACACGATTCCTTTCGATTCGTGGTTGTCTACATTGACGGACACCTCCGATGGCAAGGAGTCTAAGCCAAAAGCACGACCAGCCAGGTTGACAATGAGGTAGGCTCCATATGTTGTACGAGGTGACAACATTCGAGTGTTTATTTTTCCTTTGATTTCTAGCCAACATACCATAATAAGCTCCACACCTTCTGGAAATCTGCTGGAATTACAAAGAGAATTGTACTAAATGTAAAATAACTAGTGCTTTATTATAAGTTCTCTCTTTACATCAATTGAGAAACTGCACAAATAGTATACCATCAAGTCATTTTCATGGCAACACATTTTAACCTCATCGGAGAGATTAATCAAGTAGATCAAAGTCAAATATGGCGAGAATTATTTAATATATAAATGTGGTCCTTTTCACCATCTAATAGTGAATTGAACTGATCTTTATCCACCAGTTTGAAGAATTTTATGACATTATTTTTTAATTTCTTTTTGCAATTTATACTAACTTCAACATTTTAAAACTAATTTATGTCTAATAAGACTAATTATCTGGGATTGCGTAGGCATCTAGGACTAGACGAAACAGATAATACGTAATCATTTTATTAAATACAAGAATTAGTCCATAATTTTCATTTATTTTTTTTTGTAGAAAATATAGAAAAATGAAAGGAGAAACAATTACGTAATACTACCTTGAGTGAAGGAGGGGTTTCCAGCACCAGTAGAGGGGATTGGTGGACCAAGTAATTGACAGCTCCCTTGCACTCAACATGTAACATTTTTTACTCGTTGCCCGATCTATTGAAAAGCTCTGCAATATATATGTATGTTTCAACATAAATAAGGAAAATGAAAGGACACAATATTTCATTATCATCAATTTATCATTTGTGGACGTTGTTAAGGAAAATGAGAGGACCCAAAGGGTGTTTTGGTAGGAAGAAAAATACTTTTCACGTGAAAATATTTTCCTGAAAAGTAGTACTATATGATTTTTTAAAATTTATTTTCTCATGTTTGGTTAGTCAGCAAAATTTATTATTCCTTTGGAATTAAATATGATTTAGGCAAACAAAATTAGAGGCGAGGAACGGTCCGGTGTATAGCTGTAAGAGGGCTAGCAGGAGACGATCATCGTGGAACATTATCTGTGTAGTCATATTTCTTTTAATGATCTTATTTTTCTAACAAAAATATTTTAATCGAGAAAATAAGCAGGTGCACGAACGTACCTTGCTACCACCATCAATAAGGAGAGGGCTAAAGAACTTGAGAAACAGCTCTTTCTTTGACGCAAAAACAATAGGCAACACTAATCTTTCGATGATTTCTCGATAATCAGAGGGCAAAAATTTCTCCCATAACAAGTCAGACACAGCTGCATCACGAACCATAGTCGAAATCAAAGACAATTGACAAGCATCATGAGGAGATGTGAAGGAGAGGATTTGAACCATACAATCTTCTGGCAAGAGGTAAAGTTTCATCTCACTTTCATTTGCCATGATGAGAACTTATGAGTATATAAAACTTAGAAATGACTCATGTATATATTTATGGAGAAGGAAATGAGAGGAACTAATATATAATAAGGAGAAGATCGGTATGACCTTCCTAATAATGACGACATGAAATTAACATATGAGGACATTACCACGGAAAACCACATGCGTACAATTTTACAATCCAACTTGAACATTTGACAATTAGGGGTCGTGGTCCTTTAAGTTGTCTTGAAATTTTACTAAAATTATTCAATTTAAAAATATCTTTATTATTGATGTTGTACATTAAATATTTTTACTATTTAAATTCGAATCGTTTAAACACATTTTAAAAATTCAATATAAATATAAAATATATATATAATATAATTGTGATGATATGATAAAATAACAAATTAAATAATACCATTTGGCATGTGAATTCAAAAAAATATCAAGAAAATAATAATAGTGAAAGAAAATCTATAATCCAATTTACAATTTTTTATTAAAAAACATAAAGAAAAAGAAAATCAACTTTTCCCTACCTCCCCACTCTCCCCAATCATTTTCTTCTCCATCAAATTCTGTAATTTTATTTTTCAAAATTTTTTTAGCAATTTTATTTCTTAAAAGTTTTTTAATGACGTATTAGTGTCAATTTATATTTATTGTTGTCTTTTCTTCTTCTTGTGTTATGGGTTCCTTAAAATTTGAATTCTTTAATAGTAATATAAAGAAAGTAATTTCAGATTCATATCAAATTAGCCCCAAAAAATAAAATTTCACCGGAGAAATTTTTTGTATTAGTTTCAATTTATATTTATTGCAATCTTTTCTTCTTCTTGTGTTATGGACTTCTTAAAATTTAAATTCTTTAATAATATCAACAAAGTAATTTTAGATTCATTTCAAGTCAGCCGAAAAAAATAAAGTTTTGTCGAAAAATTTTTTGGTCCAATTTGATCTTTATTTTTCTGATAAGATTTTATTCTACATTTTTAATGTTAAGCTTCAAATTTGCTGCCTTCTTGCTACTAATTTTTTTTTTTTAAAAAACAACAACTTCATCAAGAATTAAATTTTCAAGAACTCAAGTGAAAGATTGAAGAAAATATTTTAATTTTCAGATCAATGAGCAGAAAAATTTATCTCAAAATACTCTGTAAAAATAAATTTGCTAAGAATTAAAAAAAAAATTATAGATGAAGAAGGCTGCTAAGAGAAGCGCTGGGGAGGGTGGGGGGAGGGGCTTTTTTTTTTTTTTTTAAATTAAAATTGTCATTATTAGAAGTGTATTAATGATTTTTTTTTTTAAAAAAATCATTGAATATTCTATTTACGCTCCTAAGGAGAGTGAATAACACTTTGCTTGCCACATCAGTACTTTGTGTCTGATAGATGTAGAATTGAATAGGCTAGGGGCTTGATAGGTACATGTTGAGTTGAGGAATTTAAGTAAAATTTTGGGACAACTTTAAGTGACTAGCGATGACTTAAGTCTTTAACAACTGGTTCTAAACTTACAGCGTAGAGATTAGTTATAGGAAAATTTATATATTATTTATGTTGGATTTCTCCCTTCTCTGTATTAAATAATATATGTTATAAATATATTTACATTATAGTGAATGTCTATCAAGATCTACTTTGATATCTATTAGGATTTGAATCATCTGGCTTTTACTCAGACTAGGAGTAAATTTTCCCTATAAATGGAGGAGTTTTGTTCATTGTATTTATAATCTTATGATCTCTCATCCCTCAAGAAGTAATAAGAATTACTCTCTCTTCTCTCTCTACTCTTCTTCTTTGTTCTTTCTTACTTTATAACACGTTATCAGTACGAGACTCTGCCAAACAAGGTGAGATTATAAATTTGAAGGATTTCAAGGTTGGTAATTCTTTATGTTGTCTTTCTTTTGCTACTATTAATATAATTATTATTGAATTTGAGGAAAAATAATTGGTTTGGAACTATTTATATTTTAAATTTATTCCTCAAAAATAATATTATCAAAAAGGATGATAATATGTTGGGTTCAAGTCCCATCAATTCATGCCTAAGACGTCTTTATATGGATAAGATGTTGAGTTTGAATCTCAATACACCATATTGATGATATTATGATAGTTAAGGCAAAATAATGAGTGTTTAATGAAAATTCATGAAATTCGACCCATTGAATATGCTCCATTCCATAAAGTGAATGTGGTAGCAATATATGATAAGTATGAAATATGAAAACTTACTTCATTCTTGAGGTGTATTTGGTAGCAGTGCATAATATGTCTGAAAGAAGACAAATAATTAAATGTACAAATATACGCGTGAAGGAACAATATGATAATGATCATCAAAAGTGATAATATTTTCACATGCTTATATGATTATAAAATATACTAGAGAAGAATTCTTTACATCATATGTCTACCTCGATTTACTTCTAAAGTAGCAAAATCTTGAAAGAGGTTATAAGCTATCATAATTTGATACGCTTAAGGCATGATTATATTCCATTCACGGGGAATGAGAAGCTTATTAATGCAAACGTACACTTGATTATGATGGTATCACAACTCACCTCTAAAAGAGGTTGAATAATTGAGAAAAGTTATTTTGAAATCTACTTCTGAAGTAGTAAACCTGAAATTTATTTTTATAATAGTAAATTTGAAATTTACTAAAGCAAAAACACATATCATGGTAAACTTGGAGTTTACTAGCACAAAAGTTCATAAGTTGACATGAACGATTGCGACATCTTAAAGATATGCATATTAAGTATTAAACATATATTGAAGAATTCAAAAATTCTTCATGAACTTTAATGTTGCTTGTTCTCATGATACGTTGGTTGGACCAACTAATTTTGGGATTGGATCCCTCAAAATCTGAAAAGAATAAAAGGTGAATAGGGGCCGGTTCACCTATCATGTGATATGTTGAAAAGATGCATCAATAAGATGATCACATGTACATTCATTGTCAACCTGCAGTTTAACATTCATAAAGTTGTTTGCTCAACAAAATTGAGTTAAGAATATAATTTTCAAATTGTGCAATCAAGAAAGTTATCTTGATGATGATGGTTTGGCATTGAATTCCTTTGATTAATAGCTAAACCATCTTTAATGAGAACAAAGCTTCATATGTTGATCTGAAATATGATATGTTGCATACAATAACACTTGTATGCATTAGACCAATAAATTATGATTATTTCTTCCCCTCAATTGGTTCAAGGTCATGAACCAACTATTCTATCGAATAGTTTTGATGTACGGTATGCGATTAATGAATGTACCATGATGCACAAAGATAGATTCATCAAAGAAGATGGAGGATGTATGTTAGCTTTCCTAACATAAGGGGGAGATTATAAGCAGCTATGAAGTATGTTAGGAATTATCATCAGATCCTCATTCAAAAGATAATTCTAGTCAAATGCCAAACACATCTCATATTTAAGCTGCAAGTGCTCCTATTTTATGTCTCTAAAGGACAAAGTTTATACATGCGTAAAGTGTGATAGATCAATCGGTTTCAAATAAAATAGTACTTGTATAGAATAAGGAGCAAATAATCATAATAAGAAGGTAATATGCGCTTGAAGAGCCTATGACATAACACTTCATGAAACCTTATGAGAGGTTTATGTACCTGAAAATAATGAAGTGATGAGATCTCAAAATGTTATGTCGCATTGTGAACCGATACAAAATGATATATCATTAATATCTTTGACACAATATTAGTGCAGTGTTGTGAAAGATTACGAGGATCTGAATTCTATGTTTATTTAAGCATGCTGACGTAGAAACATTTATCAAGTGATATGAAATGATGCATCTTGGTAAGTGAAAACTTATTTAATTTGCAGTTCAGACACTTGAATATGTCACACATAAAATGTTGAATATTGTAACTTCTTTAAGGATTCAAAATATAAAAGTTTCTAGCAAACTTATTGATAATTCTTATATTGTATAAGCTTACTGCTTGAACATCATTGGAACTCTTGGAGAGTTTTCAAAGCAATAGATTATTTGGTGAAATTCGAAATATATTGAATTGGATTGGTTATGAAGTATCATATCTTAGTGTAATTGATGCACTCATGTACCTTACAAATACTACAAGGCCTATAACCTTTTCAGTCGATTTGTTAGCAAGGCTATGTGTTCATATGTGGTGGTACTGTCATATCTTAGAGATAGACAAAGCAGTCTATCGTAGCCACTTCATCGAATCATGCTGAGATAATAACTATTCATGAAGCATGCCGAGAATGTGTATGCTTGAGGTCCATGATACATCTCATTCGAGAAAAATGTGGTGTGAAATATGACAATCTACCCACAGTTTTATACAGAGATAATTCAGCACACATAGCACATCTTAAGGGAGGATTCATAAATGGAGATAGAACGAAGCACATTTTGCCAAAACTTTTCTACATACATGAGCTACAAAAGAATAATGATATTAACGTGCAACAGATTCGTTCAACTGACAATGTGACTGATTTATTCACCATATCTTCTCTAATTGCAACTTTCAAGAAGATGTTGCACAAAATCGAGATGTGAAGGTCAAGGATGTTCTCATTAAGGGGAGTTAATACGCGCTGTAGTTTTTTTTCCTTACGAGGTTTTGTCTCACTGGATTTTTCTTGTAAGGTTTTTAATGAGGCAACCGAAATGCGTATTAGTAGAGATGTGTACTCTTTTTGCTTCACTAGATTTTTTTCCTACTGATTTTTTTCTAGTAAGGTTTTAACGAGGCACATTATCTACCAATTAGACATTCAAGGGGGAGTGTTATAAATGTATTTACATTATAGTGAATGTCTATCAAGATCTACTTTGATATCTATTAGGATTTGAAGCATCTGTCTTTTACTCAGATTAGGAGTAAATTTTCTCGAGTTTTATTCATTGTATTTACAATCGATCTCTCATCCTCAAGAAGTAATAAGAATTATTGTATCTTCTCTCTCCTCTCTCTATTCTTCTTCTTTGTTCTTTCTTATTTTATAACAATATATAAGTTTTTTTTTATAATTTATCCGTATATTAGTTATTAATTTATGCTTAAGAGTCATCATTAATAAATTTGGAAGGATTGATTTGCAATTGTGTCACAGCTTGTTCCTATCTGTTTAAATTTCCACGTACGCTGAGACAAAACTTCTCTATAATCAATTATAATTTGAATTAAAAAAATAGTCTAAGGGAGTTTTTAAAGGAGATATATATTAAGGGATTATTATATTGAATACTAGGTTCATTTGGTAATATTTAAACTCAAATCTAGGGGTGTGCAAGATAAAAATGTTATTAGTTTATTGTTATTTGGTTAATGATTTTTTAATGATTTTATATATAAAAAAAGATTGGGTTATTGGTTCGGTTTGATTTTTTTCTTATTGGGTAAACCGATAACCCAATAAGAATATCTATATATCTATATAATATATTAAAAGTGTGAAGACTCTTAGAAAAGTGATTTGAACTTTTTTCCCTTCATTAAAAGATTTTTCTTTAGATAAAACTATTTTTTCACTATTTTTTTTAATTTATTATTTAATTATTTCTTACTATATTAACTAGACTTTCTAAAATATATGAGACTTCTAAAATATATGGTAGGAGAACTAATTAATGTTTTTCTTTCTACTAGACTTCCTAAAATATATGGTAGAAAAATTAATTAATATTTTTTTTCTACTGTTCAATTAGAAAAATACTCCTAAAATAAGACTCTATTAAGAAAATATTTTTATAAATATTGAGATGCACGTTAAAATAGAGAACAAATCGATTTGCCTATTAGGAGAATATGATTAATTCTCATCTAACTTGATTCGATTGTATGCCTAGATTAGTGGATGCTTGATTTTCTAATCCTCAACTGTTTTAATTTTGTCAGTATAATAGAATTCAACATGTGTGTATAAATATCTTCTTTGTTTTCATTCAAAATCATTCTTTAGGGCCAAATTTTTCGCTCGGACAAGAATTAGTTGGATCAAAATAGAAGCTTTATGATCACTATTATATTTTTTTTTTATAGTTTACAGGTCGTAGATGAATGTCGGTTGGCTTTGAAGAATTTCTTGTGTAAATGTTAGGTTTAATTGTATTGTTTTGATATCTTTATTATCTTATTGTTTTATTTTAATTTACAGATGCTAGATGAAGCCGGTCAACTTTGAATATTTTTTAGGTAAAGGTTAGGTTTAATTGTATTATCGTAATATCTCTATTAGTTTGTTATTTTGTGTTAGTTTACAGTTTGTAGATGAATCTCTATCGGCTTTGAAGATTTTTTGTGTGTAAAATTTAAGTTTAATTATGTTGTTTTGCTATCACTTTTATCTTATTATTTTGTTGCAGTTTACAGGCGATGGATAAATGTTGGTCGATTTGAGGAATGTTTTTAGGTGAAGGTTATGTTTAATTTTTTTTTTTTTTAATATCTCTACTTTGAGAATTTTTTTATGTAAAGCTTAGGCTTAGTTGTATTATTTTGATATCTATTATTTTGTTATTATTTACAGGTGGTAGATGAGTATCGAACGACTTTGCAAAAATTTTTGTGCGTAAAGATTAGATTTAATTTAATTTTTTTCATGTCTCTATCATTGTATTATTTTGTTGCAATTTACATATGGTAGATGAATGTCGATCAACTTTTAAAAATATTTTTGGTAAATGTTATGTTTAATAAATAAATTCTTCATTTTTACATACTCAAAAGATATTAAATTTAATTATTATATTCATCTTTATTATTTTAATAAATATCCTATTTAGTGTAATGTTTAAATTTATTAAAGTGAGGTACATGCGCAAGGCAAGTACACCTAAACTAGTATATATATATATATATATGACTTATTATATATTTCTCTTAATTTCTCTTTAAACTCTACAAATTAACAAACCTATTATTTCAATTATACAAATTCTTAATTTCTCCTAACAACATTTAGTTCAAACTTGAAGATTCTAGTAAATTAAAATACATTATGTAGAATTTTTGTTTGCAACTAACATTCAATTTTTTTTTCATGTTAGTTACTATTATTTTATGAGTATTTTCTTATCGGGTAAACTGAAAATCGAACCGCTAAGAACTAAAAGTCAATAAATCGAAAATCGATAAAAAATATCTTATTGATTTAGCATATTTAAAACTCGAAAATTGATAAACTTAATCGATAATATGTAAAATCGAATCGAACCGATCCACGCAAACTCCTACTCGAGCAGAGAGTTTAAACCCATCAGTAGCCTAACATCCTTTGCGTAAAGTATTTCCTTTATTATATATATTTTTTTTGGTTTCCCAAGATATCCTCCAGCCCGACAGGTCAAGGACTAATCCTCTACGAATTTTATTTTTTTTGGTTTCACCACTTCTTCTTTATAATTTCTTATTTTCTTTATTTTAATTAATTTATTTTATTTTTAATCAATATATATTTAAAAATTGTACAAATTTATTTTAAATTATAATAATTAATGACTTACAAAATTAAAAATATTTATCTAAAAACTTGATTTTCTCACAAATTTATTTGTACTACATAAATTGTAATAGACAAAGTAACATATTATTTGAAAAGAATGTAAAGGAATCATAAATCGCAATAATTAACAACTTAAAATATTGAATGACGGATAAAAAATTTAATTTATTATTCAAAAAATATCATAGTTACATAAGACAGAGGGAGTAACATATATTATTTGAAAAAATAATTGATAACAAGTACTATAAGAATTTTGATCGACTCTCTTAATTTCATCAGTGTCACATAAATTAAGACAGAAAGCGTATTATTTGAAAGTTACGTAAAAATATTATAAATTACAATAATTAACAATTTAAATTATAACAGCAAAAGTAACATATATTATCAGTGCCATATAAATTATAACGGAAAAAGTAACATATATTATCTAAAATTTATTTTAAAAACTTACTACATATCATTATAATCAATAATTTAAAAAATTAAAAATTCATATAAAAAATTAATTGACTCTTTAAAATTTATCTATACTATGAAAAAAATAGTATTTGTTGGGCCTCATACAAGTATGGACTCTTATATCTAGTATAAAAGAAAACTCTACAAAATATCTTACTTTATTTATGTTACTTTTTATTAAATTTATTTATTAAAAATTTATATCTTTTTTTACAATATTTTGTTTTGATTTTACAATGACAGATTTAATAGTATGATACAAAAAAATATTTCAATACCTTTTGTATATTTTTAATTTTAAATTATAAAATTTAAAGTTACTTATATTTTCTTAAACTCCAGGTGGAAGTTAAAATTAAACAAACAATTCAAACGAATGTCAGTACCATATATTGAGTGAAATGTGTGTTACATGCGTCTCTCACAAAATCCATTACCAATAATGTCCATTGCCAAGTGACAACCAGCAGCTACCCACTCTCACTTCCATTCCGCCTGTGCCAAATGTCAACCAACGGTGCTTTCTCCATCCCATTTTACTCATTCTAAATTTTCTTACTTTACTTGGATTTTATCATAATTGTGTTTTACTTCAAAAAACATTTCTTAGTGGAAAAGATTTCCTAATAGGAAAACATCTCTTCCCTATTAGATTTTTATTAGATTTATTCTTTTTAAAAATAAAGGTTATATAACTCTTCTATAAATAGAAGACATGATAAAAGATCTTTTTCCTATTAGATTTCTATTAGGTTAAGGGTTATATAACTCTAGAAGAATCCTCTTCTCAAGTGATAAAAACAATAGCATCCATTCTCAAGTGATAAAAACAATAGCATCCACAATGTAGTATTTTTAAGAGTTTTGGAAGAGATTTTTTCTCTCATTAGTTTTATACTTTTTAATATTAGGTTTTATATGTAGGCCAATTGGCTAAATCATATAATAATATTATGTTTTTTGTATTGTTTTCTTTGTCGTCTGATTTATCGTCTCATAATTTGCAACTAATGAATTCCGCATAACGCCCTCTAGATTTCGAACCCAACAACCTTATCGCAAGCTTATCCTAAAATATTCTACCTTATTTCATCTAACTTAAAAATTATTTTATCCCATCGTTTAGATACGAATAATTATTTTATGATCATTTAGTACTTGTATCAGACGAACCTTAAATTAAGGTGAGATAACTTATATATATATATAGTTATATGGACCATGAAGAGAAGGGCGATGAGATTGAACAATGGAATGGTACTAATTAATATTGAGATGGATACGCCAATGCAGAGATAACCTGTGTTTCAATTAGGAAATGTAAGCATTTTAATGCTATACAACAAAGTCAAAAAGACAGAAGTAATTTGGTGCTGTCAAAAAGAACAGATGTAATTTGGTGCTGCTGCAAAGAGTTAATATTGATTAATACTCCCCCGTCCCATTTTATTCATCCCAAATTTTCTAATATGGTGTCCCATTTTACTTATGTTTTTTTACTTATCAAGACAAGATAATCTTATTTTTTCATAATTTATCCTTTACATTAACTACTTTTTCTTTAAATTAAAATGTAAACATTATTTAATAAGGATATTGTGGTAAACTAACCATGTTATTTATTATTTTTCTTAATAACTATGTCATTTTAATCTGAAACGAGTAAAATGGGATGGAGGAATTACTATCTTAAGCTAGCTTTCACAAAAGGTATGTGTGTAGGCTTGCCCAGCCTCTAGGGATTAACTTTCATATTTATTTCCAAATCCAAGGCCAGCTCAATGCCTCAATGTCAATAGGCACCTAAACCAATTAATCAATGATTTCAGTTCTATCTTCTTTCTTTTATTTGAAATTTGGTTTGAGTTTGTTGTGCTTAATGAAACTGAATTTAGTAATTCATGCAATATGTAGGAGTAACAAACTTAACGACAATATTGATAACGAAACAATAAGCTTGATTATTTGGTTTGGTGTACATATAATTAGACCAAACCATGATTTCACTTTAAAATAGATTTGAAATGCTTAAAATGCATGAAACTATATTTAAATATTATATTTAGTGGTGATCAAATTGAGCTCATGGAATAACTAGGTCGAAGTTAGAGATTCCCTTAGTCCCTTAGATTGTCCATGTGCTATTAAACTTCGTCTAGACTTAGATTCATCAGTTCGTTCGTTTAATTAGTGTCGTAAGTCCTATATCATTATATCCCTCAACAAAGGATCTGGTCCTTCTCTAACTTCTGAGATGACAACGGGAATTTGAAGAAAAAACATATTTTTACCTTGGATGTGCCATGAAATATATATTACCTAAACTTTAGCAAATAGATGTCATCTATTGGTGGAGATGTAATAGGGACAATTTGAGCTCATATCTCAAACTCAATTAATAGCCTAATAGTCAATAAAATGGGATAAAAACATAACGTTTAAGGTTCAAATTTCATCGACAACAAAAATGCAAGGTGATTTCCACCATCTATTTAAATCTGGGTAGAATGAAATGATATTCTGTGTACTTAGTCGAGATATACGGAAGCTATCCCAAATACCAAGCATGGTTACTTATCACAAATAGCGAACAAAATTATAAAGCTTGTCTATATAATAAGCCTAAAATTTCACATCCATCCAAGTAGACCACGTTTTGTTTTTGTTTTAAATTTGAACTAACAAGTTCTTACTAGAATTGGGGACTATTTTATAGATATATTTAATCAAATTAAATTTCGATATTTCTAACCAAGTGGCTAATTTAACAACGCAGATTTGGGTTTGGCAAAGCTAATTATAGATTAGACACCCGCAGAGTGGTCTACCTGACTGTTTAGGCACAGGCAGATCTAGATCAGAAAATAAAATCTTGCAGGGGATCTTTGAAGTTATAATACTTGAAAATGAGCTTCAATTTCCAGACAATAAGATGCCTAATTGTTTGTTCAACACCGTTATCCTAATAATGTCATATATGTAAATGTGGTTAAGATCAAAAGGAGTTTAATGCAAGCAAATTAAGATCTCCAATTTCCAAATTGTGGTCTAGGTCTACCTAGAGACTTAGATTGATTTTTCTCTAAAATGTATAGGCCTTAACTGTTTGTCCAAGAGAAGCTTACAGTTATGGTCACTCTTTGCTTCTTTTGTTTATTCTAGAAAAAATAGCCAAAAGCCTCTCAACCTTTACTCCAAATCCCAACTACACACCTATACTTTGCAGGTCCTATGATCCTCCTGAACATTTTTAAAGTAGAATATTTACATTCCTAAACTCTTCAATGACTATCATGACCAATCTCTTTATCTTCCTCATCTCTATTTATGTCGAAATCTAAATCACATTTTCAATACTTCTATCAATTTCATCTTCTCACCATTAATTTCTCAATTACCATTTTTGTCTCTACCAATTCATTTTTGTTTCAAATTTGAAAATGAAAATCAACATTCAACACAACAATCAATACTTGCAACAATTATTACCAAAAAAAACAAAAAAAAAAAGATAATATGACGACCGGCAAGCTCATTGACGATCGGAAGATCTCAGTCAATTTTTCGGCGAGCTCACAAGTGAATTCCGGTTAGTTCATTTTCAGGAAAAAGAAATGAAGAAAGAATATTCATTCGCCGAAACTAACAAGAAAACCAACCACTTTTTCCATTAAAAAAAATGGTTGGAGCAGTTCACCAAAAATGATTTGGAGCAGTTCACAAAAAATGGTGTTTGTGTGTTTTCAACCGGCGAATTCACCAACGAATTTGATGTTTGTGTGTGTTTCTAAATTTTTAAGGTGGAGAGGTTGGAGCAGACCAGAAAACCAACACTTTTTGATTTCATTTTTTTCTTGAAGATGTCAGCTTTTCTCTTTCTCTTTTTGTATAATTCATTGGAAAAATTTTTTTTGCCGAAAAACTGAAAGCAACGACAAGAATTACGAAGGAGGGAAAAAGAAAGAGAATATATATATATATATATATATATATATATATATATATATTGAAGAATAAAGAGAGAAGTAAAATATATAAAGTAAGATAATTAATTTTCTAGAGTAAAAAAGGGAAAAAATGACGTGGCAGCGAGTACAACTCATTGCCTGAAATAATGTCTGGGCATGAGCTTTTAGGGGTGTAAATATTCCACTTTGAAAATGTTTAGGAGGATCATAGGACTCCCGCAAAGTACAAGTGTGTAGTTATGATTTGAGGTAAAAGTTGGGGAGGCTTTTGGCCATTTTCTCTTTATTCTACCAACCAATTGTGTATATGTCAAGCAGCGTACATAGCTTGTGAGTACCCAAACCAAGCTTGGTTGGCCTAGTGGTTAGCTCACTAGGTCGCTTAAGTAAGTGTCGGGTGTTCGATTTCCGCCTTGTGCATGCATCAATCAATTGGCCAGCGACAAACCCTTAAATGGAGCTCAGATTAGCGGAGGATTAGTCCTTGGCCTGTCGGGCTGGGGATACCTTGGGAAACCAAAAAAAAAACTTGTGAGTACCCACTTTAAATATTAAAAATTACACAAATACACAACTTATGTTTTCAATATTACAAAAAATCCCAACTCCCTAAATATATTACAAAAATTCCAACATATACACAGAATGTTATGTATATATCGGCTACGTTATGTATATTAATAGGAAAAGAGAATAAATAATTAAAAAAATAGGAGAGAGTGTATTTACTTCCGGAAGGATTTAAAATTTATGTTATTTATACCTTAAATAATTTGCAACTTGAATTGCAGTAAAGATTGGGCTACACATGTACAACCCAAACAAAAAGCAGCTTATAGTGACCATAGCCCAATAATTTTTTTTGAATGTTATTATTTTTGTAAAACATACATAAATCCGAATAAGTTTACTCCTAATTATTTCTTATTCCTACTCTTTGCTAAATTATAAATAATTTTTTATTTTATAATTTTTAAATACATAATTTTGAATTTAAGAATAACAGTTAATTACTTCATTTTTGCTCGGATACATAATTTTAAAGTTGAGATACATAATTTTAATTACTGAAATACATTTATTTCTGAAATTATTTGACTGAGATACATAATATATTAACCAAACCAAAGGGAGATATATATCCGAAAATTTAAGTGTTTGTAGGTGTATCCAGCTTTTTTTTTTTTTTTTTTTAAATAAGTAAATAATAAAACTAAAAATTACACAAATACACAACTTATGTTTTCAATATTACAAAAAATTCCAACTCGCTAAACATATTACAAAAATCCCAACATATACACATAATGTTATGTATATGTCGGCTATATTATGTATATTAATAGGGAGAGAAAATAAAGTAATTAAAAAAGTGGGAGAGAGTGCAATTACTTCCAAAGGATTGGTTATTATGTTATTTACTAGAAGTGAAAGACCCATGTCAGCACGGGCCCAACAGTAAAATATTTGGATTGCAAGTTTTAAATTGTAGGATTCGTCTTGGAGTAGAAAGTTTGAGCAATAGAATATTTTCATTTGTATGATTGAGCTGATGGGATCACAATTGAAACCTTTTTTTTAACCTTCTTGTTGAATTTTGCGATCAGAAATATAAAGAAAAAAGAGGCGTAAATCTGATGAAATAGCTTAAATCAAATATCCAGTAGATTACTGATTTTCAATATCGCAGAGATTAAGAACCATGTAAACTTACCCGATGAGAATACACACTTTAGATTCGCTATTGTTTTGTTTAATTATTAATTTTAACACAGGAAAAGAGTTTTGTTTTTTAATAGAGAAGGAAGAGTTGGATTTTCTTTTCTTTATTTTATTTTAAAAACAGAGAAATGTTAATTAATATTGAGGAGCTGTAAAAAGTTGAGAAAGATGGCTACACATATTTGATAGAAAATTTGCTAATGTTAAGAAAGTGTGAAGTGTTTGGTAGCAAATTTGTGATAGATACACGTTTTTTGTACTTAAATTTACTTTATTTATATTTAAATTAGTTTGTAAAATTTTTTTGCAAATAATCTTTATACTTCTTTTCTTTAATTTCTTTAAAATATAGTAATAAAATTTACTTATGCTTTATTCTTCTCACACTTTACTACATACATTTTATCCTCTTTAAATCTCATTATGTCATTTTACCCTCTTTAAACATCACTGTACGTTAAAATCACGATTGAAGCAGCTGAATTAGAAATCAGTCAATTTTTTTTTTTTGTTAATTATTGTTATTTATAATACTTTTTATCTCATTTTCAAATAATATATGTTGCTTTATATCTACTTCTGTCCCGTCCTAATTTATGTGGCACTAATATAATTTTGATAGTTAATCAAATATTTTATGATGACATATCATTTTGTTATTCTTATTTTTCTAATACAAAAATGACTTATGATAAGGAGTGATATAGTAAAATCATCATTCGAAAGATGAAAATTTAATTTAAAATATTCAGAGTTAATTCGCATTTTATGTCCATGTTATTTGTCATTACATAGTGTTTATTTTCTTAATACTTAGATTACACATAATAATTAATCAAGAGCAATTGATTATGTTATTACTATAAAAATTAATATAATTTTATCATATTCAATAGTAATCATCGATAATTCACCGGAATAGCATATTAATTAAATACGGGATGTTGTATTTGCATATGCAAAATATAATATTATTAAACATTACTGGATAGTTCATTATATTTATCTTTCACAATAATAAAATTTTACTATATCTTTTTATTTATTTCTTTTTAACTTGATAAATATTGACCCAACACAAATTCTAAGAAAATATTCAATAGAAATTTATTTTATTAAATTAAATTTATTAATTTTGTACTTTAAAAATTTAAAGTTAAGTTTAAATATTAGTGTTTCTATATAAGAAAAAAATAATTTTAAAATTTAAATTTACTAAAATAAATAAATAAATAAAAAAGATTAATTTTCTATATAAAAGTCAATTAAAATAATAAAATTGATTTACTTTAAATATTTAGTTGTAATTAATTAAGATAATTTTTTATTTTGTCATGATTTATGCTGCACCGATAAAATTTTGAGAGTTGAATAGAACTTTTATCTATTTTAAAAAAAATTATTTTAACTCGTTAATTATTGTGATTTATAATAATTTTTACGTAATTATCAAATAATATATTTACTCCTTGTGTCCCAATTTATGTGGCTTCGATACAATTTTGAGAGTCAACTAAAATATTATATATCTTTTAAATATTTTAAGTTGTTAATTATTATGATTTGCAATACTTTTTCTTTTATCTCAATTTATGTGGCATTGCTAAAATAATGAGAGTCAATAAAATTTCTATATGACTTTTAAATATTTTAAGCTATTAATTATTGTGATTTGTGGTAACAAATTAGTTTTGAACATGATAGCCAATTAAATAAATAAATAAAATTTACTTTCAATATTTAGTTATAATTAATTAATATAAACTAATAGAATATATTAAATATTTAAACCATTATGATGAAACAATAAAATTATTATATATTGAGATATGGTATGTAATTAAGTGAGAGTAAAGAGATATTTTAGTAATTGGATAAGAGGTGGTCGAAACCACCTCTTCTATATAATAGAAAATACTTAATACGGAAAAGGGCCTAAAGTGCCCGTCAACTATCCAAAATAATGCAAAAATACCCTCTGTCTACCTATTGGGCCTAAAATGCCCTTGATGTCTACCTATTGGATCTACTTTGCCCTTTATTTTAACAGATTAATTTATCCTCGATTCATTAATGACATGGCTTCTTCTAATTTGCCAACTAATAATTAATTAAATTAATTAATAGCACAACCCATTAAACCTGACCCACAACCCATCCAAACCTAATAATTCGACCGTTAATACTCCAAACCTAATAACCCGACCCAACCCATCCAACCCTAATAATAACGTAAAATAAACAAAAACAAATCAGTTGCGAGTTTGAGAGTCAAGCGAACTGAGTAATTGCTAGTTCTTTCGATCTAATTTATGTGGTGGTGTTCGAGTTTGAGAATCAAGAGAACCGAGTAATCGCGAGTTTGAAGCTGCCAAAATTAATACCAATCAGTTCAGCAATTTGTTTAAGTCAATTAACGATGTTTCAAAATCAATTAATCTCCTCCTTCTTCTTCTATTACTTTTTTGTGTCTTGTTTTTCTCCTTCGTAATATTAATACACAGTCATCACATGCATATTGTCCTAATTCCACCTGCAATGGAATTGAATTCAAATTTCGTATCCTTTCTGGAGATTCGACAATTACAACGCAAGTGCTCTTTAGTATTGTGGCTATACAGGATTTGGAATTGATTGCTCGAAGGATCAACCACATCCAATTATTTACCTTCCAAGTGATGCTTTCTACGTTAAAAATATAGATTATTAGGGTTGACTGATTTGAGTTTTTTTTTTACGTTATTATTAGGGTTGCAAGGGTCAGACCGGGTTATTAGGTTTGAAGTATTAACGAGTTGGATTATTAGGTTCGGATGTGTTGTGGGTCAGGTTTAATGGGTTGGGTTATTAATTAATTTAATTAATAATTAGTTGGTCAATTAGAAGAAGTCACGTCATTAATGAATTGAGGATAAATTAATTTGTTAAACTAAAGAGTAAAATAGACCCAATAGGTAGACATAAGGGCATTTCAGGCCAGTGGGTAGATGGAGGATATTTTTGCACCATTTTAGATAGTTGAAGGGCATTTTAGGCCATTTTTCGAACTTAATAAAAAGGCAAAATGACCTTGTGGACCCTTGTACTATGTCAGTTTTGTAAGTTGGACGCTTCTACTTACATGTTTGTCATCTGAACCCCTGAACCCATTAAAAAATAACTTTTTAAACACAATTTCTGATGTGGCATCCTATGTGGCTGGGACCACATAGGAGCGTGTGTTTTAGTCTCCAGGCGCGCGTCAACCAAAAAATTAAAGGGCCCCAACGGTCAGAAAGGGTTCCAACACCCATTATAAATTCTCCTTCTTCGTCATTTGCTTCCAACACCATTGTTGGAGCAATTTGAGCATTTATTTCATCCGTTCTTCTCCATTTTTTTTTCTCTCCAAGTTCTTGTTCATTAATTTTTTCTTTCTTGCTATGCTTGTAATGTTGGAAAGTTAATTTTTTATGTAATTTTTTGCAACACCATGACAGTTTGAATTTGTTATTGTGGACTTTACGCGGAACTTAAGATGTCAAGAACACCAACCAAATCGGGAAGAATGTTTTAGGGTTGTCCAAAACATCAGGTTGGTACTGGTTGTGGATTCTTTCGATAGGCCGATGAAAATGAACAATATAAAGGTAGAGATCGAAGACAACGAAGACAACAAGGATTGGGAAGATATGAAAAGCACGGAAGATATGAAAGACCAAACATTAGTATTGATATCACTATTATTATTATCGTTGTCATATTGTTTCTATCCGTTGTATTATTTAAGATGGCTTGATCTATTAGTTGGTATGTACAATGAAACAAAATTAAAATTTAATAACAAACACCATTGCCAACATAAAAATCTGCAATATATAATTGGCATCAAAATATTTGTCTTAACAACATCAAAATTCTTATCTTAACAACAATGAACCAGAAGTCTTAAAAAATTATCTTAACAACAGTTGGGATCAATACAGAAAGAGAATTACACTAATATGTTGCTTGAGTGCTTGTTGTGGATTGATTCTTGCTGACTTGAGTGCTTGATGTGGCTTGAGTGGTTGGAGATGACTTTGCCTTTGATCTTTTGCTACTTTGTTGTTGTAGCTGATTTTGAGTTATTGCAGCTCCACCTTTCCACCTTAGTCTATTTGGTTTGAAACCCAAGTCAATATTGGTTGGAACTGAACTAATAAGTGTTGGACTATGTAATACTCTATCAGTATTTCCAGACTGTAAAAATAAAAAAAATCAGTTATTCATGCACTAATTAAAACCAGTTAAATGTAAAGTACATTATATGAAACTTACCCTCTCTACCACACTGCCACTTGGTCAAAACAGCACACCAAAACCTGCTTCTTTTGCCTTGGTCTTTTATATACCAGATTTGCACCACCTCTCAAAGTTGTACTAGTCTTCCTCTTTTGGGCACCAACACCACTAGTAGATAGCTGAGTTGTAGATTGTGTAGTAGTAGCACCCACTGCTGAAGTGGTAGTGGGCATCATAGCAGCTACAGGCCTTATATCAGCTGTTGAGGCACGTGCAAGCCTCACACCACCAACTGATGCAACATTTGCATATCTTCCTGCAGCTGTTGGTGCACTGTGAGCATTTATAGGCCTTCCTGAATATCTTAGTGCACTTTGAGCATTTGAAGGCCTTCCTGCAGGCCTTCTGTTGCTTGATTTAGCATTTACAGGCATCTTTTCAGTTGTTAAAGAATTTGCATCTCTCTCAGCAACAGCAGCTGCAGTACTAGTGCTGGCTTGCATACTTGGTTGACTGCCACAGCTACTACTGAAATATTTTTTCTACAAAAAAAATATAGAAAGGTCAAAAACACATTCAAAAAGAGTAAAATTCATCAATAAGAAAAACTTTGGCTTACCAAAGTTGGGCATCCTTTCTTGTTGTGTCCAATACACTTGGGCATCCTTTCTTGTTGTGTCCAATACACTTGCACAAAGAACATGTCATTTTTCTTCCCTTTCTTGTAGCTTTTCCAAACTTCTTGTTAACAGCTTCATCCTTAGCTTTCTTTCTATTTTTACCTGGCCTTCCTGGCATGAGAGTAATCTCAGGTGGCTCAATTGGTGGTCTTATGCTTCTTGGTCACATGTTAATATTTGCCATTGGTTGAATATACTTTTCATATGCCTTCAGGTATGTTTTCCTTTGATATCAGTGATCAACATATGACTCCACATTCCATCCATTGTAATGCATTGCCGCAATTGCATGTGCACAAGGAATTCCCTTTAGTTGCCAAGACCTACAACTGCATTGATTCCTCTTCACATTAACAACATGTGTATAAGGTGGATCACCAATATCAAAGCCCATATTACGATTAAATCTCACCTCACACTTGGCTGCATATTCAGCATTTTCTGTAAGAACTTCCATAGCCATTGGTGATACATCAGTGTTCTATTTTTCACAAAAATCTCTTATTTGATTCATTCTTTCCATGACTTTGCATCTTATTTCCTCCAACATAGTGATAATTGTCTTGAACCTAGCAGCTAAAATCCAACTATTGAAAGTCTCACACATGTTGTTTTCAACCACATCACACCTGCTATGTTCCTTAAAAAAGGCCCTACACCATGCCTCTTTGTTATACTTGAGCAAATCTTCCACAATTCCAATACTCAACTCACTCATTTCATTAAGTTTCTTTTGCAAGTACACTTCAAATAGGGCCCTTGCAACCTGCCAGAATTTTTTTCTCCAACCTGCTTCCAGTTGGCCCATATATGTCTAGCACACCATTTATGCTCAGCATTTGACAGTAGATTAGTAAGTGCCAAATGAAGACCCTATCAAAACATGTAAAATAGTAGTTAAACATTAAAGACATCATTGCAGCAAACTAGCCAGTAATAAATAACTGAAAAACTGTCAAGTCTTCACCCCCATTTTCTTCAAGTTCCAAATCATGGTTGATACACCTAAGAAACCATGACCATGTGTCCTTGGTTTCTTTATCAACCACAGCCTATGCTACAGGGTACATTTGATTATTTCCATCTTTGAAAATGCAAGACAATAAGATACCTTTACATACACCCTTGAGAAAGGCACCATCTAAACCAATTATTCTTTTGCAGCCCTCTATCCATCCACTTTTTAAGGCCCCAAGACTAATGTAAATGCCCATAAACACCTCTTTTTCTGGAATTGCATTCTTGGATGTCCTAATAGATACAGTGGTACCAGGATTGGTGGTCCTCAACTGTTCAGCATAGTCATACAACCTAGAAAACTCTTCAACAAAATCACCAAAATGTTCATTCATAATTCAGATTTTTGCCTTTCTACAGGTTGTTTTACTAACATACAACCCATAGTCCTTTCTTAAAAGTGCTTGAATCTGATGCAATTTTATTGATGGATCACTCATATTCCTATCCTTGTAATGCTTACAAATCCACAAAGGGTTGCACATCTTATTTCTTGTTCTTTTAGAATACTTGTGTACAGAAAAGTAAGTTTTCACAGTAAAAAATTCTGTGTTATCAATACTTCCAAGAATAACCCAAGGACAACCCTTATGCTTACACTTAGCCTTTACCCTTTCCTTCTCATTAGGTTTCAACTTAAGGTTCACACCTTTTTGAATAGAGTAACTCTGCAGTGCCTCTCTAAACTCAATAGCATTAAAAAAAACCATATACAACTGAAAACATACCTTCTTTGCAGTTTTATCAAAGTATATCTTGCTAGAAAAAGTTCTAGATAGTGGATCTACCACTTCATCATCATCAACAGGATCTCCTTCCTCTTCATCACTAATGTCACTACCCGAATCTGAACTATCAGAATAAGGGTCATCCCCACCCAGTTTACCTTCATATCTAACCCCCTTGTTCTTACAAATATCCTCAAAACTAGCATCTATATCTACTGATCTAGATGGTATCTCATCTACATTCACCCTATCAACGTTTTCTTTCTAAGCCTTTCTAACTTGAAGCAACTCTTCATCAAAATCACTCAACTCTTCAATGTTTTAATCACCATCATAAAGTGAATCACCATCAGAATCAGTCCAATCAAAATCTAATTCAGAATCAGATGTTTGGAGATGGTATGTGGAGAAATCATTAAATTGACCTTCACCTAAGTCTTCACAAGAAACCTTAGCTTTTCCTTTTTCTGCACTAGGAGGCTGATTTTCATTTATATATTCATCTTAATTTATATCCAATGGATGAGATGAAGACACATCAGTCTTATCAGGTTCAACAGGGGCTGCCACATCACCATTACTAAGTTGTAATAATGGTGGAGTGGCTGCCACATCATCATTAACAACTATGGGTTCACTAATTTGGTGAACCACATATACATCAACCAAATCTCCATATTTTAAACTACTGATAAGGCTTAAAACATCAACATCATTTTTTAACTTGTAATAATAGCCTTTTTTGTTTACTCTACACCAAAAGGTTTCAATTTTTTCCACATCTAAATCTGCTGCTAAGTTATGAAACAACATAACATGAAGCTCATCAACATCTACCCTAATTTTATCAGAAATACGAATTCCATTTGCATACCTTAAATCAGGGTCTGACAAAAAAACACCCCATACGTGAATTGAATTGTTACAATTATATCCATTTATTTATAAAATCTGCACAATGACAACATAACATATACATTAGGCAATTATCCACAAAGCCCTAATTTTTAAACAAAAAACTAAGGAATAAAAACATCAATTCTACCCAACAAACCCTAAAGTGAAATCGAAATAATAAAACATGTCATTGAAGGCACAAAACGGTTATACACACGTTTAATAGGAGCATTAAACAACAAAAAAATCAAAAGCCCCAAAATTTTTGAACCTAATTCTGAATTGACCAAAATTATCCTAAAATTTTATCGAAATAACAAAAAATGCCATCGAAGGCATAAAAACTGCAATATATAGCTTTTATACGAGCATTAGACTACAAACAAACCAGAAGCCCCAAATTTTCGATCTCAATTTTTCAGTTTACGAAAAACTCGAAAACCCAAAATTCTAATCAAAACCAGATATATGTCATTGAAGCCATATCATCACTATAAATACTAACTACAACAACACTACATGCGAAAAAGAACAAAATCACACAAAAAAATGTAGGAAAACGTTCGTAATCTGAAAAACCCTAAAATCAGTAGAACGGACCACCATTTAATCGACTACAAGCTTCAGAATAAACAACCGCATACTACAAATACACCAAAATGTTAAATACTTACAAGGATTGCAACAAGCTTCAACAACTATCGGCCTAAATTACCCTAAAATCGTGTTAATCTTTCAGTTTCGGATGAGAGAGAGGAGAGACGAAGCAGAAGGCGTAACATGACCTAAATTTTAGGTCAAATTTTACTATTTATACTCTACACACGTCATTTCATACGTGGAAATTGTTTTACACAAAATTAATGACGTGGCCGCGATTGTGCAACATGCACAGCTGAGTAGACCGACAAAGGGTTTAAAAAGGTGCTTTTTAATGGGTTCAGGGATTCAGATGACAAACATGTAAGTACAAACGTCCAACTTACAAAACTGACATAGTACAGGGGTCCGGAAGGTCATTTTGCCTAAAAAGGATAGGAATTTTATGTAATTTAGTGAAGATAAGTTATGGTGTTATGCAATTTTTTCATTCTAAAATTAGTGTGTGTATATATTTATATATACACACACACTTTTATATATTATATTAGAGGAGCATGACCGGTGTCAGCACGGGCCCAACATTAACTATGAACTATAAAACATGAATACAAAACATTAACTATGAATTATAAAACATGAATACACAAAAGATATTAACTACTTGATAGTATTTTTTATGGAGTACTTGATAGTATTCTTTATGGAGCCAAATTATTTTACAAGAGAATTATGTATAACTTACTTATATAAGTAATAAAATTCAATGCATTTTGAAGTTTAGATCTTTAATCATATGACTGAGATTTGCTACATTCAGTATAAAATACAAAATATGAAATTAAAATTGATACATAAGACTTAAACACTTATATAAAATAGAGATTAATTATTGAAAAAAATAAAAGGTTACATATCATTGCATATTACATCATGTGAATTGTAATTAATAACCCAATTAGTATCGTCTTCACTCTCCATGGTTAATTAGTGCATACCTCAATGAACACAAAGCTCTGGCAATCAATTGTACTTAGTGCGTACCTCAATGAACACAAAATGTTCTGCTTCCCCAATAAGAGAACAATAAGTTCAGTTTGAGTTGTTCCAGCAGACCTATGACAAAATATTTGCCATAAGAACTGAAAAATGTCCATGACAGTAGAGAGTTAACCAAAACATATACGGAACTGGAAAAAACACAAAAAAGAAATTAAATTTTCAGGTCAACTATGAAGTAGCTTAAAGGGATATTATGAACTGAAACATTATCAGCAGAGAGTACAAAATATTTGAAGTATTGTTTAGCTAAATGGCTGCTACTAGTCCCTATTATCATTTGTTCAATATCTTTACCCTCTTAAGCGGGGGCGGGGGGGCCGACTGATACTTCCTCCACCTGATTTTTTATGTTTAGAATTTCTTCAAGTGGTCCACTTTCGAGGTTCTAATACTAGCTGAAAGAAACTTAATTTTCTGCTTGTTTTTGTTATCCATGAGCAATAAAGGTTAGCTATTTAACAATTTCACCTTTATAAGCAGAATGTAAAAACCACCCGTTAAACACCACCAAATGACATCCTCATTTTACTATAATGTTGAGCTAACCTGACAGTGACAATGAGTCCGAGGACCAACATCTTCTATTTCATCAGTTGAAACCACTTCTGCTACTCGCTCTTGTGTATCCCACCAATTATCTAGTTGGTGAGTTTTCATTTGGCTTTGGAGATCAAGGTGATAAATATCATCTGAAAAAAATATCGTCAGGCCTAATGACAACATGCTAACTGCAAATAAATCAAACTTAAGTAATAGACTAGAGACCAGACCAGTCAATTTCTCGTCCCCAAAGGAAACCTCCTCATCACAATCAGCTTCCTGGGGTAAAAGTAAAGGGATGTCTTCCGGTGGTGACCCAGATGGAAATGGATCTTGTCCTTTCAGATCTTTCGAGATGAGCTCAGCTGTCTTACTTTCGACCTCAACTTCTCTGCTTCAGCCCATGTAGTGTGGAAGAACCATGTGATGCTGTGGCATAAGCAGTGGTATAGTCTGTTCATTTGGAGCTTTGCTTCTCTGCATCAACGGTCAGAAATATTAGCAACTTGAAATTTCATCAAGTATACAGTGTAGTACTTCAGTAGAAAAGAACCTTAGCATGATTCCAGCGTTGAACGAAGTGTCTGGCAACATCTCGGCAAGGTGGTCCCCAAAGAGCACAGTGGACATCATGCCATGGCATTCGGGGATATTTCTCTCGCTCTAGTTCATCTTTCATGACATCTTCCCACGAATTTGGCTCGGACTCTCTGCAAAATAATGACTGCTTAGCAAATTTAAATATCACACTTGCTGCATAGTTTGAGTGCCTTGTACAAACACCTCAACCGAAGAGAATGCGCTAATTCTTTTCTTTCTCCATCTACAAAATCAATATCAACTTGAATCATCTCAAACTAAGACAGATACTTGTCTGCACAAAGTTGGACAGATATGAATTCTAATAGAGCATTCACCGAGCAAGAAACCTCGATTGATCGAACTAAATGCACCGAATCATTGTGCATGCTTTGGTTTAGGTTGAATTTTGACTTGTCGGGGGTTACAACGGACAAGACGCACTAGTGTTACAAATTTATTGATTTTACCACCCCTAAACCCATATGCATTCGAATTTTTCATTATCGAACGCTTTCTTTGCTCACCAATATTTGGCACAGGATAAATAAATCGTTAAACCGTATACTCTAGAGGGTTGTATGGTACTTTGGTACGTGAATAAGGTAATAACGAAACTGGTGAGGGGATAGATAGGAATGGTGCCTTCAATTTTCGTCTAGTGTTTAGGCCTAATTTCAATGCCTTCAATAACAAGTCCATCTTTTATATGGCATCCCTTCACCTCCTTTAAACTCTCTAACTTCCTCTTCATCGTCATCATCATATCCACCATTGAACAATTCTCCAAGCTCAATCTCCATCCATCCATCTCCCCTTTTACACGGCAGTCTTTCCGGAAGCAGCTCTCTTTCGCTGTTCCGGTGGTCCAGAAACACCATGTGAACTTCTTTACGATTCCCTATTTCTAAACTGATCTCAACTGGCACTGAACTCAGACCTAATGCACCATCCGAGATTTTCATGATCAAGCATATTCCATATTTGGTCTTTGCAGAAAGTATACTTGTCCATAGCTTTATCACTTTCAGTTCAGCCACTTTGAGAACCTGTAAAGAAAACACTCTTAAAATTTTCAAGAATGTAGGGAAAGATTTCATTTTTTTTTTTTGGGAACAAAAATGTCCTTAAACTATGCAAGATTGCATTAATAGTTTGGTCCAGAAATATTCCAGACGTTTAATAGGAAAAAATGTGCTTACTCAAAAGTAACAATGGGGAAATTTTTAGAGTATTAGCAGAAGCACATATTTAGACCAAACTATTAATATTAATGGCAGGAGCATTTCTAGACCAAACTACTAATAGATGGTATTTTTGTTCAATTCCAAATAGTCCGACAGAATTTTTGAGTCTTTTACTTTATTTATAAGAATTAGAGGGAAACGAGTGATCAAACCTTGATTCTGCTACAGATTTCCAGGTCCAATGATCAGGTTCTTCCCCATGTAAAATAGACAGTTCTTCAGCTGAGATAATATACGATGTTTTCCCACTTGACTTCTCTAATGCAAAGCTCTATGGTTATAACAGGAAGAATTTTAAACTAGAGGATTGCAAAAATTGATAAGACAATATCATGTAGTCTACCTTATGTTATTCCAGATTTATACATATGCGTTGAAAGTAATTTTTGGCCTATATTATTAGTATTTTATTCTTATAATCACTATGTAATAGTATTTGAACAAAGAGTGTTCAACTGACCATCTTTATGCGGCTACGCCATTGAATAGCATATGTATACATACATTGTTACCACCATCAAGGAGACTTGAGTTACAGAGACGAACAAAAAGCTCTTTTTTAGAAGAATAATTCAATGGTGTGACAGATTTGTCAATGATTTGGTTATAATCAGAAGGCAAGAACGTTTCCCAGATAAAATCAGATGCTGTAACTGATTGGAGAAAGGAAGAAACGAGGGAGAAGCTAATTGTATCCTTAGGTGAAGTTAGAGAAAGTATTGTAGAAATGCAATCTTCTGGCAATTCATTGAATTGCTCTGCCCCTGCCATTGTTTTGATCATTATTTTCTTGGAACAAAAGGCTTTGATTTTGTTCAATATATGTACTGTATACTGGCAATCAATGGATACTGTCTGGTTCTTTATTTGTTTTTTTGTATTGTTTGAATACTTTCTTTTTTTTTTT
>NC_061118.1:154669689-154723359 GCF_002878395.1 Capsicum annuum
GTATGTTGGATTTTGGTTGTTGCAGTGGGAATAAAGTGGAATGGTGACATTTGTAGGGTGTTTTAACATGTAATAATAATGTGGAAATTTGAAATGTTCTAATTTTCATTAAGCTTCCTGATTGAGTTGATGTGCATTTGTTTCTCTTCTTTTTTTATAAGAAATAGTAAAAGACGATGCTAGTTCTCAGTTCTCATCATAAAAAAGAAAGCAAGACTACAAGAGCAACATGAGTAAACAATCCTACATACAGCAGTTGGAAAGGTGACTCCAGTTATTTAGTTGGCGAAAGTCATTTTCAGATAAGCTTGTACAAACTGCAAAAGCTTCTCAGCGACGTTACAGAGGAAGAACCCAAACGCCAAGGTAACTAACTGCATATGTACTGGCTCCATGCCTCTCAATTTATATCTATTTCCATGTTGTCGACGAGCCTGACGTCTCCAAACCATGCTGCTACACAAAATACAACTGGTTTGTTGATGGTCTCCACTGGCTCTAAACTTTCTTGCTCCACAATCTCAGCATAATCAACCCTTCCACCGGCTTCACGTATCTTGGGAATGGCAGCATTTATCAGCTCATGGCAGTTGAGCTGACCATTTTCTGCATCAAATTTGGCTCTAGACAGTGCACGGCTAATTGACAAAGCCCTTTGTCTGTTGTCAGGTGAAAGTTTCACATTACGGGAACTCATTGCGAGGCCATCCTGCTCTCGTACAATTTCAGAACCAATCACCTTTATCCCAAAATCAAGATCTCGAACCATTCTCTCAATAATCTTCCATTGCTGATAATCCTTCTTGCCAAAGACAGCTACATCAGGGTCAACAATATTAAACAACTTGGTGACAACAGTAACAACTCCTCTAAAGAAAACAGGCCTACTCTTCCCGCACAAACCCTTTTCCAAATTTTCAACTCTAACCCAAGTTTCATGCCCCATACCCCACTTGTTTTCAACACAAGATACCAACCTTCCCTCTCTCATTTCTCCATTCCTCTCAGACCCTAGAGAGGAATTCCCATAGGCGGCATAGAGATTATCAGGGTTGAATACAACATCAACACCACCAGGTACAGCCTTGAGTTTCTGACAATCACCTTGAAAATCACAAGGGTATGTTGAAAGATCTTCATTGGGTGAGAACTGACCTGGATTAACATAGATGGATACGACTATACGGTCAGCGTGTTTGTGTGCTTCTTTGATTAGAGAGAGGTGACCCTGGTGGAGGTAACCCATGGTGGGTACAAAGCCAATTGTATGGCCTTGAGCTCTCATGCTCCTCGTCCAATTTCTCATCTCATCCTTCTCTCTCATGATAATTGGATCCTTACCTGCCATTTTCGATTAGGAATTTGCGAGCTGCTTGATTATGCCGCCACTCGGTTCGATCTGCGTTTGTTTCTCTCTCACTCAAAAAACCTTCTTTATATTTTTGGATAAAAAATCCGCTGGTTGATATTTCAAACTATATCCATTTCAATTTCTATTACGGTCAAAGCTCCTTAGATCGTCGCATTCATTATCCACAACAACCAACCAACAATCAAAAGATACACCGAAAATTTATTTATCCCTAACTAAGCTCTGTATCACCTCAAGTGTGATAAAAATTGATATATGTTAGACACAAAATATTGATTTGATAAGGAAAGTGTATTACATAATTAGGCACCTGAATCAAAGAATAAGTAATATTTTACTTTTTTAATTTAAAATTTTATATTTAAATTATTTTATTAATATAATTTTTAATTATTATAATTTCTTAATTTTAAAAAAGAAAAGCAACCCCCTCGTCCTCCTCACCCTACCCCCAAGTTCATCATCAACTCCCAACCACCTAATCCCGTTCATCGGCGTCCTTACCCCTACCCCTAAGTTAGTCTTCAACCCCTACCCCCACTCTTCCTGTCATCATCGTCTTCCCAGCAAATGAAAATGATAACATTATTCTCCAAAATCAGAATCTAAATTTTAAATTCTAAAAAAAGAACAATTCCAAAAAAAATCCATTTTATACATCCAAATCAAGAACAAAAAATGAGGAAAACGTTCCGCGAAAAATAGCTTTACAATCGGAATCAAAAACGTCAAAGTTAAGGCAGTCGCAAACTATAAGTTTGATTGAGAAAAAAATTATATTGGATTTGAGTTATTTAAGCTCATAAACATGTAAATTCGAACAATCTTAGGGCTCGTTTGGCCATGAAATTTTTTTCCTTTTTTCGGAGTTGAAAATTGTGGTGTTTGGCCATAAAAATTCAAAAAGTAATTTCGAAAAAAAAAATTGAAAAGGGAAAACAGGTTTTGTTGTTTTCACAATTTTTCAACTCCAATTTCAACTTTTATTATTATTACATATAACCCCAATCTTTTAAATTTTTACATAAAACTCTCCTTATAACATTACTTTTTCAATATTACGTATATAGCAGTTTTAAAGAATAAGATAACTATAATTTCAAACTTAATGTTATCCTAATTAATATATATTTGTTTTTCTCTCTCATCATTATTTTTCTCTCTTACTTAATTTTCTTCCTTATTTAAGACATTATTTTACTGCTAATTTATATTTATACCCATAAATATATAAAGTATTATATTTATAACAGAAATATACAAAGTATATACGATGTATGTACGGTATACCATATATACACATATATAAATATACAAAGTATTAAGAAACATACTAAGCATATTCATAACATAAATATACAAAGTATGTTATATGTGAAGTTTATACCATGTATATACCATATACACACATATATAAATATACAAAGTATAGAGAAACATACTAAACATATTTATATATTTATGGTATATGATATAATATATCATAAATATACAAAGTATGTTTTATATAGAAATAATTTATTCACACACAGTAAAATCTTTTATGTATAAGAAAATTAAAGAAATAAATTAGCGGAACCCTAAAATTTAATAACAACTCATCATTTCTTATTTTTTAGGAACGGAAAATAAATTAAATAAATTCCTAAAAAAAAAATTTGTTTGAAAGATAATATTTGTTACTTAAAAAATAGGAAACAGTGATTTGTTAATATAACATTCATATTAAAATTTTTCAAATATGAGAAAATGACTATTAATGTAAATATTATATATGTCATAATTGAAATTCATTAAATATGACCATGTATATGTAATTATTTTTATAAAAGTGGCTAATTGTGTTCTTTTTCCGTTAGTAGGTAAATTTTAGTTGGGTGATTTTGATAGTTTGTAAAAGTTAGGGCACAAAATCATATTTAAAAAAGTTTTTTCAAAAGTCAAAAAAAAATAAATTAAAAAAGACATGGCCAAACACAACTCCAACTCCAATTTCAACTCCAACTTTAGTTTCAACTCCGAAAAATTTTAGTTTTTATGGCCAAACGGCTACTTAAGATTTTGGAGTTGATTTTTCGGAGAGTCTCGCCGAACTGATCGAAAAATGCATTTCTCAAAAATTTTTAATGAAAAAAGAAGACGACTAACTTGGATAGAATAATAATCTTTCTAATGTTCTTGTTTTAGATGTATGAAATGTATTTTTTTTTTTTTTTGTATTGCTCTTTTTTTAGTATTTAAAATTTGAATTTTGATTTTGGAGAAGCTTGTTCCTTCGTGATTAGGATCTTGAATTGAAAGTATAACACATTTTGTGGTCTAAGAATTTTGTCTATTAATTTTCATTATAGGCATCCGCTAGAACTGAAATCATTTTCTCAATCGCCATTATCGACATCTGCTAGAACTGAAATCTTGCAGATAATGGAGAAGATGATGGAAGGGGGAGGGGGACCAGTTTCTTGCAGAAAATGAAGAAGAAGATGAATTTTAAAAAAAAAATTATAATTATTTTTTAATAATTATTGGACCATTAATATCACATGACACCTTTTAATTGTTGTTTTTGTCATGTCACCGCCAGTGTGTTCCATACACTTTATAATTTTTGCTAAATATCTTAAAAGTGCCTAATAGCAACAATTTTTTATATAGTATAAGTGTTCAATAGGTATAGGTTTTAGTTCAGGGGTCCAAGTGAATTTTCGAGATAAGTTAAAGTGATTGTTGATAACTTAAGCCAATTTTATTACTATACATAACAATCATATTTAAATATTAATTTTGTAAGAATTATATTAGGTATAAAAATAAAATGGTAGAATATTTATATTATCATCATTAATGTCCGCACATGATGAATATCAAAAAGAAAATAGTTATATTTAAATAACGGTTATTAGTTATGGTCATAAGAGCTATTCGTATTCATCTTTTTTGCATTCATACTCTTTCTATTTTTTTGGTTAATAAATACATTCATTATTTGCACAAAGTCATTAAACTAATTTTCTGTATACTTTTATTTATAATATCTAAATATGATTCAAACCTCACATGTCATTATGCATATACACAACAGCTCACTATAAATATTATGAAAATTTTCAAATAACATTGTCACTATGACGATATTTTATTATATATAAATGTGTTTGCTTGAACATGAAATTTAAGATTGAAATGAAGTTTGTTTGAATTTTCTTCAAATAGGTCATAAATACTTGTGTGACTATAAATAATCTCATTAAAACTTTTGATTGAATTATTTCTAAATATAAAAATATAATATTTATTTGTTTAAATTGATTAAAAAGAAAAAATAGTCATGTCATAGATTGGAAGAGAAAAATAGTAGTTCATAACTTACTTATCCTTTTTTTTATCCACCCTAAAAACTATCTCCTCTTTTGCAATTTTAGTAATACAAACTCACAACATTCTAATTAAAAGTGAAGAGTGTTTATCATCGAAACAACTTTCTCTTATTGTTTATTTAGCATTTATTTGCTTTCACACGAGGTCTTTTAATTAACGTTAGTGGTGGAATTCGTTACTTGTGAATGCATAGGAAAAGGTTAGTGGCGGAATTGATATTTGACACTTGAAGCCAATTACATTTTCACTTTCTTTCAAAAGGTCAATAAAAGAATGTCAATGTATGCCAGTTAGTAAACGTTAAAATTAGAGGAACTTTCCTTGTAACAAACTGTCGTGTTATATGTGTTGGCATCTGGTGTCTTGTCAGTCAATTTTGATTTCTTCATTACTTCCACATTTTTTTTATTTGATTCCTGGTCGTCCATAACAACGTTTTGAAAGGATGAGATTTAAGCCCATTTCCACATGTGTTTTTAGCTTTCAATAAATGATTTGAGTTGTTAAAATATCCGTCAATGTCAGTTAAAATATCTTATGGGCTAAGTGATAGTAATGCTTTGAAGGCTTTTGAATGGTTTGATTTTGACTAATGGCTCCTGCTGCTGCTATAATTTTGAAAGACATGACAAACACAAGCGCTGCATGGTTGTTAAACTCTTCAATGATAAATTTTCAGCAGAAAAAGAAGAAACTAAAGAGAAGAACACGTCAATATACACACACAATAAGTAGTAAGTATTCTTATCGTTTTTAACTTATTTTCTTTTTTATTTTAATGCGTTTAAGAAAAAGCTTTCTCTTTTCTTTTTTTCTTTTTTTTTGAACTTTTCAATGTTAACTTTTTATAAGACATGTTTAGGGTACAAAATTAATTGACATTTTAGTACATTCCTATGTATCTCACAACATTTAAAAATCTTATTATATTTACTTTCTTAAAGCTTCGTTACAAGTGAAATGATAAAAATTAATTATAAAAAAAATGAACAAAATAGAAAAGAAATAAGGTCATCCCATCCTAAACTTTTTTCCAACAACAACAACAAAAAAGAACTATTCTTTTACTCCTTTGATAACTCAAACTCACCATCTTTGAATGGTAAGTGAGAGGTGCTTACAATGAGCAGCTACCTCTTTGTCTCAATCTTGTCTTAGTGTTTAGGCCTTAACTCAATGCCTTCAATAACAAGTCCACCTTTAACGTGATAACCCTTCACCTCCATCAACTTCATTAGGATCTCTTCATCACCATTCCCACCATTGTAGAACTCTCCAAGCTCTATTTCCAACCATCCATCCTTTCTTTCAATAGGCATTCTTTCCTCCCCTTTATTCACTCTTGCTTTCAATGTCTCCACTCTGTTTCTGTAAAACAGAGTCTCCAGCTGCTCCTTCTTCTTGTTCCTTGAATGGCGTAAATACGCGGTACTGCTGATGGATTCTTGATCCCCTACTGAAATACTAATCTCTGAAGGAATAGAATCCAAACCGAATGATCGATTTGAAATTTTCATCAGTATATAAGCACCGTATGTTGTGTTTGGAGAGAGCTCCCCTGTTTTCATCTTCCCCTGTATTTCTAATCTGCTTATTCTTTTCAGTTCAGCTACCTCTGCAAACCTATAGTATTAAAATTCGCAATTAGCATCGTCATAATAATATTAATATATTCAGTGAAATTTCATAAACAGGGCCAGGGGAGGGTGCAGTTTATGGATTTCTACACTACTTTATAGTAGAAAAAATTGTTTTCAATAAATTCTTGGTTCAAATAAAGCATATCAAACAAGTAGAAAAAGGAAGTACAGTACAGAATACCACTAGCAGCAACAATCAATATGAAAATCGAAAGATAGGAAACAACACGTAATAGTAAAATTGAAGTCTAAGAAATAAGAAAATAAAAGATAACAATACCATTAATAAGGAAATTAGATGGCTTATGACTACCAAATAACTTGCTACTAATTTTAGTACTATTAAACCTAAACTATAGCGTGACATCTTTTATGATACACCTTAATTGCAGGGTTTTTTAGGCCATGTAAGCACACAAGGTGGACAATAATATAATAAAATTAAGTTTAGGGGTCCAAAGATCCTATGAAGTTAAAGGCGTGTTGTAACAAATTTGGCTATAGTTCGGGGTAATAGTGCTTTCTCTCATATTTCATGATGTAGGAAAGAATGGTTTTAAAAGAAGGGAATTTACCTTGATTCTGGGACAGTTTTCCAGTTCCAATGAGCAGCTTCATCTCCATATAAAATAGAGAGCTCTTTTGCTGCAATTACATAGGACTTTTTCCCGGTTGATTTATCTAAAGCAAAGCTCTGAAACATGAAAATGAAAGAAATGATCAACAATATGCGTCAATAATCTCCAAAATTGAAGAATTGGATGAAATATGTATACATGTAAGCTAGATATTCATTTTATTAGTAATCATGATTAAACAAATTATGAGTTATGGTGGAATGGTTGAGATCTCTCTTGTATTCTTAACTAGAGAAACAAATTCGTTACAAGAGTTTAGTTGGACCCAAATCAAATACCAAACACATGTCAGAGTTTAATATAATATGAAGAAGAGTTATAATTATGTATAAAACCAGATTTGATAAGACTTTTTCCAATATATGATTCATATACCTTGTTGCCACCGTCTATTAGAATGGAATTGCAGAGGCAGGAAAAGAGCTCTTTTTTCGAAGAAAACTTCAAAGGGGTGACTGATTTTGTAGCAATATCTTGCCAATCTGAAGGCAAGAACGCATCCCAAACACAATCCAACTCTGCCGCTGATCGGAAAATTGAAGAAACCAGTGATAGTTTTAGTGTATCAGGTGGTGAAGTTAGAGAGACTACGGTACTGACGCAATCATCTGGCAAATCATATATGTGCTTCCCTAGTGCTACCATTGTTTTAACTTTTACCATCTTCTTTAAATAAGGAAAAAATAACAACAGAAGGGTAACAATTCAATGAAGGACTTGGCTCAACTTAAAAAGTCTATAGTAATTTGAATGATATATAGAGATATAGGGGGCTCGTAATAATGGAGAACCGGTGCTTGGGGGAAGTTTCGTACTTATGACTCACTGGGGTCGAGGAGTTAAGGATAATAGATGTTTAAAAAACGAAAAACTTACATAAATCCCTAAATGTTTAATTACGTAATATTACATAAAATTACAATTATTTTACTAATTACATCTTATTCCATTTGAAATGGTGATACATATGTTAAGCGTGATAAGGTGATACATATGAAACAGATCAAATCTTTATTTAAGGAAGTAATGGATTTTCTCTGATTTCAACAACGCAAATCACGGCAAAATAGTTACAAGCGTTAAAAACACAATTCCATTCAACAAGAGCTCAAAGTTGAAGCAAACCAATATTTTTGAACCATGCCAAATTACAAGATCAAATTTTTTGAATTTTGGGGAAAAAAAACAATCTTCCTTCTAAAATTTTTGGTAATCTTCAGTGGAACTCGTGACGGTGTTGTTGTGTCATTCCGGGGAATGGGTTTCAAAAATAAGGTACGATAACTATCGGGTCGACGGTATTGTAATTCATAAAAAAACGTCGTACCGCGATTTAATGGACGGCATATCAATTCAATTGAAAATTGACGTTTCTCTGAAAAGAATTCATGCCAAATACGTTGTTTAAGGCAATTTATCAGCGTTGGAGATTCATAATGATATGGCTATGAAACCTTTTCTTCAAATTTTGAACGAGGCAAAGTCATGTGTATGATGGTAAGTTGATTTGCAGACTTTTTTTTAACTATCTGGTAACAGATGTATCATAGTGATACATATGTATCACTTTGATACATCTACACAAATATGCCTCCACTTGAAATCTAGTTTTGCATACAATGCACAAAGATTCAGGGATTTATGTAAGTATGATTATTTGGTGATTCATATAACTTGTGAATAATATAACTGGTGATTCATAAATGGTGTTTCAAATAACTGGTGATTCATATAACAGATTCGTATGATTGGTGATTCATATAACTGGTGATTCATATTGGTGATGCATATAACTGGTGATTCATATTGGTGATGCTTATAACTTGATATATTCTGTTTACAATTGAAAGAGAAATGTTTTGTATATTAGTTAATTATTGATTCATATAGTAGGTTATTCATATAACTAGTTTTTTATGTTGGTGATTAATGTAACTGATGATTCATGTAATTAGTGATTCATATAGTTGGCGATTCATATAAATGGTGATTGATATTGGTGATTTATGTAACTAATGATTCATGTAATTAGTGATGCATGTAGTTGGTGATTCATATTGGTGATTTATGTAACTGTTGATGCAAATAACAAGTGATTCATATAACTGGTGATTCATATAAATGATACAAATAACTAATTATTCTTGTGAGTGGATATTCATATAAATGGTGATTCATATAGCTGGTTATTCATCTAATTGGATATTCATATAAACGGTGATTCATATTGGTGATTCAAATGTTAGGCCTTATGCGAGTTAGATCTCTTCTACATTATGCGATCAGTAAATTAACACTTAAATGTGAGAATCCTGTGTTCTTGTTTAAAGTGATGCTAGGGATATCTACCAACTTTTTGTGATTCTTGTCTTACAAGAGTTTAAACAATTTCTGCATATATGTCGAGTCCATGGAGCATTGTTTGATTTATCATGATTCGTGTGGTTAGATTTGATCCTAACCTTGCCTTATCCAGGAGAATTGTCTCCTTAATAATGGAGTATATAGATGATTCACTATGGTTGCCTGCTGATTTTAGCTCATGTAATGAGCAGGTCTTGAGTTTATTTGTATAAACAACAATTAGTCCTCAGTTCTAAATAAACTGGGATCGGCTATATGAATCCGCATTAACCATATTTATCCAATTAAAATTTTATCTCAGACCAGCATATTAAACCAAAACTATAAGAGTTCTAGAAGCTCTCTAACTTTGTGTTGTTATAAAAGTCTCCTACTAGAGCTAAGAAACTCCTAGAAAGCATAGGTCCTAAAGTAAACGTATTTACATAGATAAATATATTCCCCTTGATTGGTATGGGCATATATTATGTCTTTCCATTATGCCCCATCTTTATTTGTTTATCAAAATAATTAAATTTTGTTTTTGCATAGACTTTACTTCTACTTTCTTGAAAATTTATACAGATTTACTTGTATGTTACAGGTTGCTGCCTGAGAATTCATTTGTAGGGAGGAAACACGATTAAGTGTAATGGTAATGGAGAATTCTAAACTTGGGCTTGCTTTGACGCGTGATATGTTTATTCTGCTCTTAATTGATCTCACTGTTAACTAACCTTTTCTTTTTTCATTCCTTTCTCTCCAGGAGTCCAGGTATACCAGTATAGTTTGCATTTTAGTGCTTTCTATGTGTCTTCAGCAAAACGATGTATCTTTACAAATTTTACATTTATAGGAGTCTACTTAAAGAATTTTTCATTTTTGTTTCTCTTTCAATTTTTTGTTCTTTTAAAGGAAACACATGTTGTATTATTGGCTTATTGTCACTGTATTTTTTATCATTGTCGAGACTAAATTTTGATAAATAAGATTACAAGATTTTCTCTCTCTCTCTCTCTCCCTCTCACATACACGCACACATATTTGACTCTTTTGTTAACTAGCTACAAATTGAGCCTTGACGTATGGTAGTAAGTATTGACAGATTCATCATGATTTGATGTGTGGTGGTAAGTATTGACAAAAAACTCACACAGAAATGCACACACACCAGCAAAACTAATACATGTTTTCTTGATATGGGAGAACAAATAGATGCATTTGGTTTGAATATGTTTTCTTGGGAACAATTGCGTTTTGATTTGATTTTGAAGGGATTGTTTTGATATTAGAAAGCAAAAGTTTGGTATCAGGAGAAAAATGCAATTGTTGTTCTTTTAGTTTTCTACACGAACAAATTCTTAAACTCAGTAATATGTTTATTATATGGCTAGTTGTTGGTGCACCATTCTCATTTGAACAAATTTTAATAACAATGTCCTATTTTGATCTTGTTAGAGCCTTATATTTTCTCCAAAGAGGACTGCAAACTTAAACTTGGTACTGAAATAGTTCTCACCACTACCACAGTAACAAAACAATCTTTTGGCAAAATATAACACTATCCTGTGGTACAAAGACAAACTCCAATACAGAGGAAGGCGTATGGGTTCTAATGGTTGGGAATTACTGATCCTGAAAATATTCAAAGTAGTCAATAGCAAGTCAAGAGTACGCAAGGTGAAATTTCACACAAATATGATTTCATTTTTTTGAATAGTATCAAGAATAATCCCAAGTATGCCCTTTATTCGCTCATTCTTCTCGGGTTCATATGCAATGACGTAGACATCAGATTCATTTGATCGCTCTGCAATCAACTTGCCTATTACCCTGGTAGCATCGTTATCAGTAAGGGATGACAATATGTTCCCCAAGTCTCTCGCATTTGTGGTAGCAATGGAGATCACCTTGCTGGTTCCTCGATGCATGATATCAATGTCTAAGAGAAAGAACATATTTAGCGACTGTTTGGTTCCTCGATCCATGATATCAATGTTGAAAAGAAGGAACATATGTAGCAGCTGTTTAGATCACCTTGCTGTAACACCCATATGAATCACCTATATGAATCACCAAAAAAATATGAATCACCAATTAATCAGTTAATCTGTTAATCTACAAATAAATGAATCACCCATATGAATCACTTATTAAAACAACCAGTTATATGAATCACCATTTATGAATCACCAGTACCATACATGTATCACCAATTAAAATATCATTGTAGTGTTTCACACGTATGAATCACCAAAAAAAATATGAAACACCACTTAATCTATTAATATACAATTGTATGAATCACCCATATGAATCACCAGTTAAAAGAATCAGTCAAATGAATCACTATCTATGAATCACTGGCACAATATATGTATCACCAATTAAAATATCAATTTATTGATTCACCCATATGAATCACCCGTATGAATCACCAAGTAACCAGTTAATCTATTAATTTGTTATTATATGAATCACTCATATGAATCACTAGTTAAACGAACCACTTATATGAATCACCATTTACGAATTAGTTGCGAAATAATACCTGCTCCGACGGAGATTTGAGAATTTGTTCAATTTTATCCCGATCTTCCATTTGCATGTCAGATTTTTAGCAGCAAAAGCTTCTCTTAAAATCTTCAATTTTTCAGGGTCGTTCCTTTGCTTTGATCGATTTTCACTAAAACCTAATTTGGTGTAATCAAAATTGTCCGGAGTAAAACTCAAGACGTGATTACTATCGTGAACAGATTTTTGTGTTTCAATTTGTGAAATTCCCAAGCTGAATGAGGGTGAATCTTCATTAGCCATTGAAGATAAAACAAATTAATACAAAAGGATTTTAAAGCATAAACCAAAAGCTAACCTCTTTGAAGAAGTTGTCAATTTTTGAAATTAAAGGATGAATAATTACGGTTGAAATCAGTTGAAATATTAGAGAATGAAGTTTACTCAAAATCTACTAAAAATGCGAAAGATTTTAGGGGAGTAATTTGTGGGGAAAAAAAGGAATGATGCATAAAAGGAAAAGAGAGATGGCGTGAAAAAATAAGAGAAAATAGGGTGTGCAAGTTATAGCATATGTATCAAGAGTAAATATGCAAATAGAGATTTTATGTAATTTTTAAAATACTAAGGGATATTATGTAATATGGTGTCTTAAATATGAAATTTGTGTAATTTTTTCAAAAATCATCTCAACGAGGTTTGAACTCAAGGCCTCATTCCAATGAAGGACCTTAAAGTCAATCTAAATGTCAATACACCCATCCAACTTTTGGTTATAATGGGTGTTTTTATATGTTTTATATCTGTTTTTCAATATTTTTTATGTAATTATACCTATTTCGCGTCAAGTTTAGTGCGTGCCGAAGCACCCTAAAATCCTACATAGATCAGCCCTGCCAGAGGTGGAACCAGGATTTCAACGAAAGGGGTTTTATGTTAAAAAAAACTTAGAATTTCAATTAAGGGAGTTCATATTCAAAGAAAACTTAGACGAAGGGGGTTCAACACCTACTATAATCACATAAAAATAATTATAATCATGTATAAATAGTATATTTTTCTGGAGGTTCGACCGAAACTCCAAACAGAAGGCCCTGCGCCCTGCTTATGTCACATCACATGGTTTTGGTCTTTGGTTTATTAATGACGTTTTTGATAATGTAGTTCATTAAGTTTGTTAATTTTTATTTTTATTTTTACAAAGCACGGCAAAATTAAAAAAGAGCTGGTCCACTATCACCTTAATAAAGATGGTCACAGAAAAGGCAATAGGCATGACATGTCCAAAATGGTCAAATCATTGGGGGTATAATTTTATTTTAAAAAAATGCATAAAGTTATCAACAACTTTCTTTTGACTGGAAATTAAGAGGAGTATTTAATTTTATGCAAACCCAACGTTACATTTGGAATTTCTATTTATTCACTACTGGGAAATATGGAAGCACGTGTATACGTACATAAAGCTAGTATTTCTTTAATCCACAACTGGAAAGGCGTTCAATTTGGTTATAACTTAAGACTTCTAAAATCATCAAAATTTCACCTAACTCAGAAAGTTAGTATGAGTAATATTATTATAATGCCAGTATTTCATATTATTACTTTTGAGGAATGAAAAGTCAATAACAACGAGGTAGCTAGCTGAATCATCCAATAGCAACTTAGGGAGAAACCATGACAGGTAAAAAATACACATCTTCTCACAACCTTCTCATTAATTGCACTGTTTGGAGGTTCGAAATTGCCAAGTCAAATGGCCTATAGGATTAGAACAAAGATAGAGCTATTTAATGCAAACTCAACTTGACAACTTTTCATAGGACCTATCATATTTAGAAACGAAGACAGCAATTTAATGCAGCTGAACTTGGCAGACTTCTTTGACGTGCCCTATAGGACTGCCACTTGAACCACTTGGAAAACTACTTGGTACTATCTTCTCCTATTGGCCCGAAAAAAAAAAGAAAAAAAAAAGGAAAAGTTCAATTTGATGGGGGCATATTTTATCTTTGGAATTAATTTCCACAATTCACATTGGCTCAATAAAGTCAGTATACTGTATAATCGGACCAACTGCACAGCACATATGGCTGCTTTGAGGATCACTATTTAAGGCATAGACAGCCAACTCATATTAATCAACATGACAGATTTTCCCCTCTTATAAAGAGCAACCCTATTGATCACTTGAGCTATTTAATTTGTTCTCTCTCCAGTTTACCATTTGTGTCTAACAACTTCTGAAATCTGAATCAACCAACATGAAGTTAACCCCACTTTTCTCTAGCCCATGAGCAATCTCTTCCATGTCCTCTATAGAAAGGAAATATTCACTACCAAAAGAAACAAAAATAGTATACCCCTTTTCCTTTTTGGTTCAACCATGTTTAGAATTAGTGAGCAATTGTCATTTTCATTTTAAGATTATTGAACAAGTGACCAACAATGATGATTCTACATGGCTCCATACCAAGTCATGAGCGATAGCAAAATCAAATGTAAGAACTAGTAAAAAGGAAAGGTGGCGCTGTCTTAGTCAACCTAGATAAGTAATCACCATATTAACCATCAATTTCCTTAAAACTATGTTAAAAGATCGTCCTAAGCACAACTTAACACTAGTTTTATATTTTTATTTGCTCAATATATATAATAGGCTCCATATCTTTGATCTTTAAGCATACGAATTACGAGTGAACTCGTAGTCATCATGATAATAGATAGAGGAGAAGGGGAACTTCGAATGAGGGTAACCGAAAGTGTGAAACATGGTTGCACAGCTAGTAACAAACACCACGACAGAAATATTATTCTTCCAATGTTGCTCATGGTTATAAGGGGTGTCTCAAGGTCAAGGTAACATTAATAATTGGCCCCGTTTGGCCATAAAAATCATAATTTTTTGGAGTTGGAGTTGTGTTTGATTATGAATATAAATTAAAGTTGTTTTTTGAAATTTTGTGAGAGAAGTAAGAGTGAAAAAAGTGAAAATAATTAAAACTTGTTTTCACTTTTTCAAATACAATTTAGAAATTGTATTTGAAATTTTCATGGTCAAACGCACCTTGTTTTCACTAAAGAAAATAGTTTTTTGAAAAAAAATAAATAATTTTCATGGTCAAACAGCTACAAAGTATTTGATTCAATCTCTGAATTTTGAAAGTCTTATGATTTTACTTTATATAAATTAATTAATATTGAAGATGATAAAATATATATATATAAAATTTATATTATAAAAGAAAGAGAGAGAAACTATCTACTTTATTATACAATAAATATCTTAGAATTTTAAACAAACTCAAACTTTATATTAATAAATAAAATTTTTATAACAACATCAAAGTTAATATATTACAAATAAATGACTAACATCTCATTATTTAAAACTATTACTTACTTCTATCAGTAATTTAAAAATTATTATGTGAAATTAAAGACTATGTTCTTTAAAAATAATTAGTATACGTGCCTGCGCGTTGCACGAATTATTCAATAAAAAAGAGTAAAGAGTGATAATAGAAACATATGTATATGAACCATGTATGACATATTAAAGATATTTTTTTTTATCGTTCTTATTATATACAAATATTTTATAGTATATGTAATTAATATTTCTTTATTATTTTCAATTTCTTCAAACAATATATCATCTTTTATACTCCAAGGTAGGGGCCAATATGCACAAATATATTTCAACAACCAAACGATAAAAAAATATTATGCATAACAATGGTAACTATATAAGATTTTCTCTTTTTCTGTCTAATTATCATTCGAAAGAACTACTTTGCATGATTCATAGAATAATTATTTATGCAAAAATAAAAAATCTTATTTTACAGTAGGATAGATGTTTTCTTTAGTAGTATATACATGCATAAAAAATTAATTATATGTGTATAGAGTTACAAAAAGTACAGTTCTCTATATATTTTTATTTTCGTATGACCCATTGAATATGATAGAAGAAATTGAATATAATAGAAGAAAATTACTATGCCTTTTCATTTGTAAAATTCATTTAAAGCGAAATAATCAATTTTTTTTAGCTTATTGAGTTTTCATTTACATTATACCTAATTCAATATTGCTTTAACATAAGAAATAGACATTATATGCATTATCATTTAGAATTTATCATAATTGCAGTAGAACCATCGTCAAGTTTCATTGCTTCTTCACATTTGATGGTTCAAATTACTTTCAAGGGAAATTATTACTTATATTTGTGATGCTTTTGAAGGATATACACATATAAAGTGTACAATATTAATTTTTTTAAAATTAAAGAAAATGAATTCATGGCCATCAATTAACTTATTTCTTTCTTATTTTTATTTGATGAAATATCCACTGTATTATGTGCTGCTAATAACTTCTCATTAACTTTTCACATTACATAATTTTAGGAAGAATACACATAAAAATACCTGAAGTTTGACCGGATTACCAGTTGAGCATATTGAACTTTGCTGGGATCCTATTACACACCTATACTTTTTAAAGTGGAATTAGTTCCCTCTCCCCCCGGACTTTTTTAAAGTGGAATTAATTCCCACCCAAAACGTTATAACCAGTTTTTACGGTAGGAAGTGTAGTACACGTGCCGTTTCTTCTCCATTTTATCACTTTTCAACATTTTTTCACCATTACAACTATATTAAAGGTTCCACAACTCAAATTCCTCCTAGAAATCAAATTCCAAATGATTTCATTGAGTCAATTTCAAATTCCAAGTCCATTATTATTACTTTTCATCATTTTTAAGAATTTTTTTCCCCAAAACACATACTCTTAATTCTCACACACTCACTGATATACTCACCAACACACACATACTCTTCAGAACATAAACACATATTCTCAATTCTCACACACTCACTGATATACGTACCAGCACACACACATAACAACAACAACAAACCCAGTATATTCCCATTTAGTGGGGTCTGGGGAGGGTAGAGTGTACGCAGTCCATACCACTACCCCTAACGAGATAGAGAGGCTGTTTTCGATAAACCCCCGACTCAAGATACAAGGCAGTATGACAGGCGGTAAACAAAACATCAAAAACATAGAACACGATACAATAACATAGATACGACATCCACAAAAGTACATTGCCAAAATACGGGACACCACAAATCCCTTACCTACTGACTACAACTCAACCACACCCTTAACCCTCTATCCTAATGTTTTTCCTCCAAATCTTCCTATCCAGAATCATGTCCTCAGTCAGTTGTAACTGCTCCATGTCATTTCTAATCACTTCTCTCCAGTATTTCTTTGGTCTACCCCTACCCCGTTTGAAACCTTCCAAGGCCAACCTCTCACACCTACGAACCGGGGCATCAGTGCCCCTCCTCATCATATGGTCAAACCATCTTAACCTCACTTCATGCATTTTATCCTCAACTGATACTACTCCCACCTTCTCCCGAATAATTTCATTCCTAACCTTGTCCGTCCTTGTGAAACAACACATCCAACGCAACATTCTCATTTCAGCCACCTTCATCTTTTGGACAAGAGAATTCTTAACCGACCAACACTCCGCTGCATACAATATAGCAGGCCGGATTGCAACTCTATATAATTTAACTTTAAGCTTGGGGGCACCTTCTTATCGCATAAAATTCCTAAAGTGAGCCTCCATTTTATCCAACCTGCCCCAATACGGTGAGATACGTCCTCATCTATCTTTTCATTTTCCTGAATCGTAGACCCGAGATACTTAAAACTATCCACCTTGCAAGTTAAATCCATGCGGAAAAATGAGTAAAGGACCAAAAGGTCATAGGCATGAAGCATGCTAATGAAAAATTTACAGTGTCACGCCAATAAAAATATGTGACGTGATAACTATAAAAGGAATGTAGAATTTGCATAAGATTATAAAAGGAAAATTTATGTAATACAAATTTTATGACTTACAAATACAAATAAATTCTTATAAATTTTCCTTTTTGTGTAATATTTATTAAGGGAAATTTTATTGAACTTTTACGAAGGTTCTGTTGATACCGTCGCCGATCGATCCACACACCAACAGACGCCGCCTCTCCTGCTCCGATGTCCAACTCCCGTCGCCGCTCAATAATCCGCGAACCATCGACTCCCACCAAAACAACCACCAGAATTCAAATATAACCCATGCCGCCACTGTCCCGGTCAAATTTAAAATTCATGTCTGTTTTACCAAATTCGTCTCAGATTTGTGAGAAAAAGAAGGGATTGTTTATTTTCTCGTAGAAGAAATTATAATGCACTCATGACAGGTCATATGTATATAATGATGATTTTGGAAGAGGTAACTGTTTTGTAGTTGTATTTAAAAAGGAGCAACCGTAATAAAAAAAAAAAATTGAAAAAACATAATTTATTTTCGGTTTTTATATTTTTTTTATTGTGCAGTTACACGGAGGTTGTAATTATTGTTTTCAAATTATTATTTTAATAGTTAATTCTTTTTTTATGAAATATACTGATTTTTTATGGTGTTGACATGTGACATTTTTACCTCTATTATTATAAATAGATAGATGCACACTTTAAAACAAGTAATATGTAGCAATAAGAAAAGAATTTTAAATTATTTTTTATGTGTGTATATATTTAAATATCTCTTATTAAAATTTTTTTTTTTATCACTAATTTTATTGAGACGTTTTTATCCTGTTACAACAAATCGCAAAGAAGCAAGCTGAGTTTGATGGCCTTACGTAATTGTTACGTCAAGATCATCAAACTCAGAGCTGCCATGAGAATTTTCTTTAACAAATAAACAATCTACCCGACACAAATCTCCAGCTACTTCTAGTTACCAGTTTAGCTATAGCTGATTTCTCACTAAAGCCCAAATCTTCAGCTATCAATGTAAGTGAGTTTCTAGCTACTTCTAGTTACCAGTTTAGCTATAGCTGATTTCTCAGTAAAGCCCAACCCTTCAGCTATCAGTGTAAGTGAGTTTATAGTTAAGTTTTCACAACATTTTTGTGTTTATATTAGGTAGATTGCTAGTTTTGTCATCAACATATGGACTCTCTCTTTCAAAGTGAAGTACGAAGGTGTAAATATAGTAGTATTATCGTTAATTGATAAAATCAAATTGTACAGAAAGTTGGATAGAGAGAACAAGTACTTGCATTTCATTTATTTACCAAAATAAATAGTTTTATTTAAAATCCTTTTATATATGTTTGCTGTGAAATTTGATGGTACAAAAAAAAGCTACAGTAACACCATTATATAAACTAAAAAGTAAAGCTAAGCCTCTCAAACGCATAGAGTTGACCCGGCCCGAATCAATCCATTTAAGAAAATCGGCCCGGTCAGCCCATGGGCTGTAGGGTTTCGTGTTCTGAGCCGATTTATTTTTTTGGTTAGATCCGGTTAACTCGACTCGAACCAAGTCCAGTTCGAGCCCGCCGATTAACAGGTCAGGATTTTTTTTTTTTGTTAAAAAAAAATAGTGGGTTGTTGGGCCCAAAGTCCAAACTAGCCATTGGCCCAACGGCTATATAGTCATTTTTGGATCCAAATGGCTAGTTTGAGATTTTTTATTAAAAAAAAAAATACTTTTAAAAATATGTTTTAACCCCAAAAAAATTTCTATAAATACCTTATATTTTCAAATCATTTTCCACACAATTTTTTCATTCTCTCAATTCTCATTCTCTCTCAAATCTCAACTCTCAAACATTCTATATATTTAATTTCTTAAAGTGCTCACTTTAATTTTTTTATTTTGCGATTATAAAGTACGAGTGAAAGTTTCAAAAGTCGCAATCTTCGGATACTTCTAAAATTTGGTATTGTCGTTCCATTAAGTTTAATTTTTATTTAGTGTATTAATTGCTGAATATTTGATTTTATTATATTTGTGTATTTTGAATTTTTTTAGTTGAATTTATATTATGGATAAATTAAGAAATCTCGCTACTAAAGGTGTTAAAAAAATTTGTTTCAGAAGCGGTAGTGATAGTAAAAAATGAATTACTAGCGGTAGAGGCACTTCAAGTAGTAGATATACCTGTGTGTCCTCGGCACCGCTTAGTCAACCTTTTAAGGAAGAAGTAGGTGTACCTTTAGGTGTAGGTGCCCACGATATGGATTATGTATAAGCTCAGGAAAATTACGGTATAGAAGAAAAAAATAAAGTAGATGCGATTAATTTAGGCGAAGATGATGAAAATATTAGTGAGACACCTGCAGTAAGAAATGTTAACGTTAGATCTGAATCAGTTAATCTCCCTCCCCATCCTCCCTGTGCCCCAAGAGCTCGTAAAACAACTAGCATTGCATAATAATTTTTTGAATGTATATCAGATACCGAGGGGCAATGCAATATTTATCAACAAATATATAAGCATAAAAGCGGAGGCAAGCAAGGGGGTACGGGTACATTAATGAGACATATAGGTGATGCTCACGAAAGAGAGTTAAATATTGCACAAGGTGGTGCGGATGTTGGTGGGCCAACGCAAATTAGAATGGACCGAGCAACCGGTCAGGTAACGAGGAAGTATAATAAATTGAGGGGTCGAAAAAAATAGCTAAAATGATAGCTATAGGTTATTTGCCTTTTAGTTTTCCTTCTTTCGATGCCTTTATTCATTATAGTCAAGCAATTTATAATCTTATGTATAATGGTATTCCTAGAAGTACTTGTCGATCTGATATTTTTAAACTTCATTCACAATATTGTTTTTATTTATCAACATTGTTAAAAAAATATTCAATGTAGATTGTCCCTAACTTCTGATCTTGGTCGTGATGTAAATAAAAATAATTATTTAACTGTTACTTGTCACCGGATGAATAGTAATTTTGTGATGCAAAAACGTATTCTTGCTTTTTTATATGATGAAGATCGTAAACATACTGGACATTTTATTGCTAATTCGATTGTTAAAGTTGCAGAATTTTATGATATCGAAAATAAAATCTTTTGTATTGCTTTTTATAATGCTTCTAGCAACAAGACTGCTATAACAAAGTTAAAATCTAAGTTATCTCCGTCGCTACCTAGAATTTTTCATATTAAGTGTGCATGTCATATATATAATTTAATTGTAAAAGATAGTTTTGAGTTTTTTCGAACTTTATATTGAAAAGGTCCGTCTTGCTATTGGTTTTACTCAAGAAAGTAATTGGAGAAAAAGAATAAGAGAATTTAAAGTTAAATGTCAAGAAAATGGACTTGCACCGATATTAATGCCTAGGGAAATTGATATTAAATGGAATTCTACGTATGATTTTTTAAAAAACTTGTTATAAATATAGAGTTCCTATTACACTAGCTTTTAACCAACATGATGGTTCATTTGTTGATTCTGCTGATTGCATGCTACATGATTCCAATTGAGTTGTATTTAATGATCTTGTTAAGTTTTTTTAAAAAATTATATAGCTACGGTTGAATTTTCGGTTCTTATTATTCTATTGTTTGTAATATTTCGGCATATATAACCGATACTTTTGGTTTGCTCAAATAATATAAAAATAAAGAACGCTATAGAGAAGCTGTTAGTGCCATGTTTACTTGGTTGGTGCTATGCTACATCCGTGCATGAAATATATTACTATGTGCAACTTTAGTACTATTATTTATGCTAACTTAAAAATAAATACTAACAATTATTCTGAACAAGTACAACCTGATTTGTGGACGGATATGGGTGATGCGAATGAATACATAGAAAAATTATATAATCACCATGCTGATTTAGTTAATTTAGCTGTACCTACAAATATCACTCCAACTATCGCTCCTCATCCTTCCGAGGATCCATCATCTTCTTAAAGGCCGGTACATAGTGGTTTTCCTAATTTCTTTTATGATCTACCTTGTTGGAACAGTATTGATGAGTGAACTTACACATCAACTTATTGGGAAGAGCTTAAATATTATCTTCGATCGTCATCAGAGGATCGCAGACGACGGATCAACACGTTGGATTGGTGGAGGCGTAATGAAACACAATGTCTTGTGCTTTCGAGATTAGCTAGAGATATCTTGAATGTTCCAATGTCAACCGTTGCATCAGAGAGCGCTTTTAGTCAGGGATGACCACAATTTGGAGACAACCGACACTCATTGGGAAACAATGCAATAAATGTTCTAGTTTGCCTCAGATATTGGATTAGAGCGGAAATAAAAAGTCAAGGAATGGAACCGGTGCCGAACGACGAGCAGAAACTTGAAAAAATTATGTCTTCACGGAAGAACTCAACAGAATCAAGTCCAATGCATGATTTTGCCCCCGTTGACTCTGACTATCCTATGCAAGTTCCCATTAATATTAACACGAATGAGTTGGGAAAAATGGTGCATAATTTTTAGATTTTTCATTCACGTAAATTATAAATTTTGAATCATTTTGCAATCAATAAAATTCAACATTCATTCACTACTCAGTCCTTACTTTGTAATTTTCTTCATTGAATGATTTGAATTGAATTTCTAGTTTAAACGAAAAACTTACTTTTAATATATTATTAATTTACTATCAAGTATTATTAATTTATTATATTAAGTAGCATATGTTTTGTATATTTATGTATATATCTTCTATAGATGTGTATATTTAATGTATACACGTGTATATATTTTATAAATTATATATCTATTGTAGTATATGTTTTATTTAAAGTAGTACATATATATTAAATGGTGCGTATATATGTGTATATATCTTCTATAGACATATATATTTAACGTATACATATGTATATGTTTTATAAATTAGTATATAACTATATATATATATATATATTGTAGTATATTTTATTTAAAGTAGTACATATATATTGAATGGTGTGTATATATGTGTATATATCTTCTATACACGTGTGTATTTAACGTATACATGTGTATATGTCTTATAAATTAGTATATAACTATATATATATATATATATATAACTATATATATATATATATATATATATATATATTGTAGTATGTGTTTTATTTAAAGTAGTATATATATATTGAATGATGCGTATATATGTGTATATATCTTCTATAGACGTGTATATTTAACGTATACATGTGTATATGTTTTATAAATTAGTATATAGCTATATATATACATATATATATATATATATATATATATATTGTAATGTATATATATATTGTAGTATATGTTTTATTTAAAGTGGTACATATATATTGAATGGTGCTTATATATGTGTACATATCTTTTATAGATGTGTATATTTAACGTATACATGTGTATATGTTTTATAAATTAGTATATAACTATATATATATATATTGTAATGTATATATATTGTAGTATATGTTTTATTTAAAGTAGTACATATATATTGAATGATGCATATATATGTGTATATATCTTCTATAGATGTGTATATTTAACGTATACATGTGTATATGTTTTATAAATCAGTATATAACTATATAACTATATAACTATATGTATATATATATATATTGTAATGTATATATATTGTAGTATATGTTTTATTTAAAATAGTACATATATATTGAATGGTGCATATATATGTGTATATATATCCTCTATAGATGTATATATTTAATATATACATGCGTATATGTTTTATAAATTAGTAATTAGCATATAACTATATGTATAATTATATATATTATAGTATATGTTTTATTTAAAGTAGTACGTATAGTCCTATATATTGAATGTTATGTATATATGTGTAATTGTGTATATGTGTATATATTTTTTAAATTCTAATGTAGTATATACTATATATATAGTGTATATATATTGTTTAACGTATTTAAAATGTATATAGGTGAGTATATATAGTGTGTATTGATTTTTTTTAATTTTTTTATGATCGGATTTGACCAATTTTTTAACCGGATTTAGGTGGATTTTACCTGGGTGGGTTAAGTGGATCGGGTTACGGTTATTTTTAATTTTTTTTGACTCAATCGACCCACTTAACCACAACTCGGATCCGGTTCGACCCACAAGCCGACTATTATAAAGTGGCGCGTTGTGGTAAACAAAATAGATACATTATTACTAACAGTCAAGTCGAGTTTAAATAATATACATAAGTGCGGTGTCATTTTAATTTGCTGCAGTGGCTAACTTATTTATTTCTAAGGCTTCAAATATGACATAATTTTAAGAAGAATTATTAATAAATATTTATGTGATAGGGTAGAAATTGCTTACATCCATGAAAAATACAATTTAAACTCAGTAGCAAAGCTTTTAATCTGTTATATTTCATGTTTATCACCGTACTTGACGGCGACCATCCGATTATTCCAGCTATGCCAAAAAAGTATGGTCGTAACAGTTGGGTTTTGATTATTGTTGTTATTAGGAATAATCTGTGGAATATGAGTGTGATACCTCTGACCAGTGTTTGGGGGCCAATTTTAGCATATACTCATTTATAACTTTGGATATTCTAAAATTTATTCTGTTATTATGGGACATACAAGAGCTGGGGGCTAAAATTGGAGGCTTAGCTCCATCCGAATTGAAATGACAATTATGTCCTTTAGTTGACTTGTTAAAGTACAACTTTATCCTCGTCTTTTCTTAAAAGTAAATTTGGCCTTCGCATGATTATAGGTAACGAAATTTCCGTGCCTTCAATTAGTTTAAATTAATGTTTCTTTTTCCCCATTTTCCTTCTTCAGTATTATTGAAATAGTTTACTTGTAATAAAAACATATTTAAATATAAATTGCTAGTTTGCTACATAAATTATGTAGTTGTGTACATTGATGGAAAATATCATCTATAAGCATAAAATTTGTAAATGACAAAAGAATGACAAGAGAAAACTGAAAGTTCCTTATTCTTGCTGTCTTTAACAATCATATAAAACAAAAACAAATTATAAAGTGCAAGTAAACACATAGTATTAATAATTATTTAGTATTCATCACGTATCTTGCTAGGGGTAATTCTGTCATTTCATTGTTATGTTTAGGGACCAACTTAAATTTTTTGGTCCAAAAAAGACCGTGACATCATCACTTCCGAACTGCGCCACACCACCAAAACCATTACCATAACAAATGACCAACCGCCACGTGTAAATCCACCCACGTCACCATAACCTACATCTACGTGTCACATTTCCAAGAGAGCTTCACGGAAAATACATGAACTTACCTGTCACCGTAACCGAACTTGCTCTATTTATCCTCCAACTAGTATATATATTACGCTCTTTTGTTTCCGTTTAAAAAACCAACACAGTAGAATATTCGTACGTATTTTTGATTTCCTGAAATCATAATTAGATAAATTTGACATTGTATTATAAGATAGAAGAAGATAATTTGAACTAATTCAAGTAACAATGTCGACGGAGAAACTAATAGAAAACGTGCCGGCGTCGGCAATGTCATCGACGCATTCGCTCCGTTACTACACAGAGCCAGCGACTATCTTCGATGAATTGCCGACGGCGACTATTATTGGTGTGTCAAGACCAGATGCTAGTGATATAAGCCCTTTGCTTTTGTCCTACACCATTGAAGTTCAATACAAGCAGGTGAAGTCTCTCTTTCTCTTCTTTCCTCCGTTCCAAAATAGTTTTCATGTTTTGTTTTTTCGAGTGTTAATTTAACTAATTTTATAGATAAATTAGATTAGATTAGTTCTATATTAAACTACACCGCAAGTACGGTGAATTGCAACTTATACGGTAGAAAAAATAAGTCTCAAAAACACAATTTCTATTTAGGGAAGAGAATGTGTTTTTTTAATCATGACTTTAGACTTTCAAATAGTAGGAGTAGTAGATTACATATTATAGCTTTGAATGCTGTGAACTATTTTGTGTTTCTACTCTGTTTTCATTTAATAGTTGCTATAGTCGATGAAATAAGGAGTACATGATTTTATGTTTAGATTTTAATCTCATGTACGAAGCAGTAGGAATTTAATTAGATTAAAGCAAATTTAATTGTTGTGGTTTAAGTTGGGAATTTCCTTTTAGAATATGTACCTGGCAATTTAGTTGGTACGAAGTGGTATTTAAACAGAGGCGAGTTTAGGATTTGAAATTTTATCAGTTCGAAATGACAACTGAGGTCACCGTCCATTTCAATACGGAGTTCAAAATATAATATATGTACTCCCTCTGTTCCAATTTATGGGGCAGCATTTGATCCGACATGGTGTTTAAGAAATAAGGGAAGAATTTGTTATGTTTACCAAATTGCCCTTATTAAAGTCACTTTAATGCTTACTTTTAGTTGACTAATAAAGTATTAAGTGGGGGCTGAATACGGATAAAATGGAGATGGTGCAATTGAATAGTTGCCAAATAAGGGAAGATGACATTCTTGTCGGGACGGACTAACAAGGAAAGGGTCCTACATAAATTGGGACAACGGGAGTACGAATTTAGCAGATTTCCAAACCCACAGTTTATACTATACATCCGCTCTTTGTTTAAATAGGCACATTGGGACAGATTTTTTGTTTAGTGATCAGGGAAACATGTGATTAGCTTTTAGACCATTTTGTAATGGTGTAATTATTGAAACAGGCGTCATCAATACTGTTAAGATTGGCGGTTGTGGTTAGGATGAAACGTGGCCGAAAGGCTATGGATATTTTATGGGAAGGCACCATGAGAATATACATATAGAGTCATCAAAGAACTCACGCAGGTGAAAATGTCGGATTGGATATGCTTTGGCATGTATAAAAAGTCATGAGGCCCATGGTACTGGATGTATTGGAGTTCAATAGGTGATTATGAACAGCTAGGTTCATTTGATAAAAGACGTACAACCTTTACGCCCAATAACTCTTTTATGTCCGGTCCAGATGACCGGGTAAAAAAGAGCATGTAAGTGGGGTATCCTGATATTATTCTTAGGTCATCTTTGTTCTCCTTTAATCTCTGGATGTCGTTCTTTAGGTTTTGGATTTACCTACTTTTGAAAATTGTGATAGAATCTGATATAGTTTCTCTTCACCTTGTCTTGATTAGTAAATCATATTTAGTTTTCCGGCTATTCCATATCATGCGTGTGTCCCTTCTACCTGGTTTGACCTTAGGACTAGCAACTTTTCTTTTCTAGAATACAGTTTCAGGCGACCTTAATCAAGAATGCTTTTTCTGCTAGCTAATCCTTTACTTGTTCACTCTATGCCAAAACAATGAAAAGATTGAGCAGTTAGAATTTTGGAAGCTGTTTTTCTGAAATCTTTTCTTTTCCCGCAGTTCAAGTGGCGCTTATTGAAGAAGGCCTCACAAGTTATTTATTTACACTTTGCATTGAGGAGACGTGCAATAATTGAGGAACTCCACGAGAAACAGGAGCAGGTTCATCTCTCTCTTTGCTTTCACATATATGAAACATTTCTGTGCCTTCGTTATTTCTTCATTCAACTAATTAGATAATGGTGACTATCTAATAGTCTTCCTAATCTCATTCTCAAATACTTGTCAAAAGGTTAAGGAATGGCTTCACCACATTGGAATAGGAGAACATACAGCTGTCACACATGACGATGATGAAGATGATGGAGCTGTGCCAATTTACAATGAAGATAGTATTAGAAATAGGTGTCAACATGTTTCTGTTTGAATATTGTTATGCTTAGCAGGTTGGACCTTGCATAGCATTCTGCAAATACCACATATGATTCTTACCTGTGGGTATGTTTGCAGGTGTGTGCCATCCCGGGCTGCTTTATCAATCATTCGCCCAGCATTGGGCAGGCAGCAAACCATCACAAGAAAAGCAAAAATTGCTATGCAAGAGTATCTGAATCATTTTTTGGGGAATTTGGACATTGTAAATTCTCGAGAGGTGTGTATAGTATTCTGTTTCACTCTCCTGTAGTTTTTTCTTAGACAGATACCTTTTGACCAGAGAAGTTTGTATAGGATGGGCAGTTATTGCATAAGGTAACTGTTGGCAGGGGTATTTACTGACGTCTTGGAGGACATACACTAGTTAATCTCTGTAATTTCTCCTGAATCTTGACTTAAGCATGGGGATAATCTTGTAAAAGTGCTTGTAATATCTGTTGTTGCTTAATATTTTTCCATTTTAGGAAGTATGGGAAACATATACTTCATTTGATTAGGCAATTAGCTTCTATGCTCCTTTAAGTGATTGTTACTTTTCTGTTGTACTGTTGGATATTCATGTTTCTGATGATATTATACCTTTCCTCCAAACAATGTTTCCTTAGATATCCCTGGCCTCGGGAGCAATTTCTGTTATTCATTCCTTAGATATCCCTGGCCTCGGGGAGCGACAGGCGTAGGAATGGAGTTGGCATCTTAGTAGATGAAGAGCTTAGAGGTCAGGTAGTGGAGGTGAAGAGGATCAACGATAGGTTGATGACTATTAAGTTGGTCGTTCGGGGGTTTACCCTGTACGTGTGTAGTGCTTATGCGCCGCAAGTGGGATCGGAGGAGGAGGAGAAGATGCGGTTTTGGGAGGCTTTAGAGGAGGTGGTGAGAGGCGTGCCTAGTTCGGAGAAGATTGTTGTAGCAGGGGATTTCAACGGGCACATCGGGGCGCTACCGGGAGGCTTTGGTGACGTGCATGGTGGTTTTGGTTTTGGGGAGAGAAATGACGAGGGGGCGACCCTACTGGAGTTTGCGAAGGCCTTTGGGCTGGTGGTGGTGAACTCGGGCTTCCCGAAGAAGGACGAGCACCTGATCACCTTTTGAAGCGCGGTAGCCAGGACTCAGATTGACTTTTTGTTGCTTAGGAAAGGGGATAGGGCGTTGTGTAAGGACTGTAAAGTCATCCTGAGTGAGAATCTTTCGACCCAGCATAGGCTCTTGGTTATGGATTTGGGTATAAAGAAGAATAGAAAGAGGAGGACTAAGGAGTGTAGACCGAGAATTAAGTGGGGCGGCCTGACGCCAGTGAATGCGTGGGAGATAGGGGAGAGGTTGGCGGGAATGAGGGTGTGGGAGTGTAGGGGGGACGTGGATAATATGTGGGACAGGGCGGCAAGGTGCATCAGGGAGAATGCAAGTGAGGTGTTGGGTGTTTCTAGGGGCCGGGCCGGGCACCGTCGGGGGGATTGGTGGTGGAATGAAGAGGTAGAGAAGAAAGTGGGGACCAAGAAAGGGGCGTATGCTAAGTTGGTGGAAAGTAAGGACGAAGAGGAGAAGCGAGTAAACAGGAAAGAGTACAAGCTAGCGAGGAAGGAGGCGAAGTCAGCAGTCACGGCAGCTAAGACAGCCGCTTTTGAGAGCTTGTATGCAGGGTTACAGGAGAAAGGAGGGGAGAAAAAGTTGTTTAGACTCGCTAAGGCTAGGGAGAGGAAGGGTTGTGACCTCGATCAGGTGAGGTGCATTAAGGGGGAGGACGGTAGAGTGTTGGTGGAGGACGGCCACATTAAGAAGAGATGGCAGTCGTATTTTCATAGGCTCTTGAATGACGAAGGGGATAGAGCTATTGTGTTAGGGGAACTGGAGCACTCAGAGGAGTGTCGGGATTTTAGCTATTGTAGACGTTTTAAGGTAGAAGAGGTTAGACAGGCTGTCCGCAGGATGCGAAGGGGTAGGGCGACGGGGCCGGATGAGATACCGGTGGAGTTTTGGAAGTTCGTTGGAGAGGCTGGTGTAAGGTGGTTGACTGGATTGTTTAATGAAATCTTTAGGACGGCGAAGATGCCCGAGGCGTGGAGGTGGAGTACCATGGTCCCTCTCTATAAGAATAAGGGGGACATTCAGAGTTGCAATAACTATAGGGGGATTAAGTTATTGAGTCACTCTATGAAGATCTGGGAGAGAGTGGTCGAGGTGAGGCTGAGACGGATAGTGTCTATTTCGGAAAACCAATTCGGATTTATGCCCGGCCGCTCGACGACGGAGGCAATCCACCTGGTGCGGAGATTGGTGGAGCAGTATAGGGAGCGGAAGAAGGATCTGCATATGGTGTTTATCGATCTGGAGAAGGCATACGACAAAGTCCCCGGGGAGGTGCTTTGGAGATGCTTGGAGGTGAGTGGAGTACCGCTGGCATATACCAGAGTAATTAAGGATATGTATGATGGAGCGAAAACCCAGGTGAGGACGGCGGGAGGAGACTCAGAGCATTTCACTGTCCTGACAGGATTACATCAGGGATCTACTCTTAGTCCCTTTTTGTTTGCGTTGGTGATGGATGTGTTGACGCGGCGCATTCAAGGGGAGGTGCCGTGGTGTATGCTTTTTGCAGACGATGTAGTTCTGATAGATGAGACTCGAGGGGGTGTGAATGACAAATTAGAGGTGTGGAGGCAAACTCTTGAGTCTAAAGGGTTCAGGGTGAGCAGAAGCAAGACAGAGTATGTGGAATGCAAGTTTAATGACGTGAGGCGGGAGAATGAGGTAGTAGTGAAGCTGGAAGCACAGGAGGTATGTAAGAGGGATAAGTTCAAGTATCTTGGGTCCGTGATCCAGAGTAACTGTGAGATTGACGAGGATGTCTCGCACCGTATTGGGGCGGGATGGATGAAGTGGAAACTCGCGTCGGGGGTGCTGTGTGATAAGAAGGTGCCGCCCAAGCTTAAAGGCAAATTCTACAGGGTGGTAGTCCGTCTGGCCTTGTTGTATGGAGCGGAGTGTTGGCCAGTTAAGAACTCCCACATCCAAAAAATGAAGGTGGCAGAAATGCGGATGTTGCGCTGGATGTGTGGACTGACTAGAGGGGATAGAGTTCGGAATGAGACTATCCGGGAAAAGGTTGGTGTGACTTCAGTGGAGTGCAAGATGCGGGAAACACGATTGAGATGGTTCGGACACGTGAAGAGGAGGGGCATGGATGCCCCGGTCCGTAGGTGTGAGAGGCTAGCGTTGGATGGTTTTAGGCGGGGTAGGGGTAGGCCGAAGAAGTACTGGGGCGAGGTGATTAGGCGGGACATGGAACAGTTACAGCTCACCGAGGACATGACCCTAGATAGGAAGGTCTGGAGGGCGCGAATTTCGGCAGAGGATTAGGGCCAGTTTGGGTCGCTAGTGTAGGGAATTACTTGGTGGGGGTTTTATTCCTGTTATGATTCCGTCTTCCGTGTTCCATGTTTTATTACGAATCTGTGTGCTTTCCCCTGCTTTCCTCTGTTTTATATTACTTATGGGTGCCGTATTTATGTTATGTAATCTGCTTCTATGCTTTACTATGTGTTTGTGTGGTATCTCGTGTCTTGAGCCGGGGGTCTATCGGAAACAGCCTTTCTACTTCATCAGAGGTAGAGGTATGGACTGCGTACATCTTACCCCCCCAGACCCCACTAGGTGGGAATACACTGGGTTTGTTGTTGTTGTTGTTGTTGTATAGTTATGAAACTCTTTATCTGATTCTTTGGGACCTTTTTCTGCTATTGTTTTTTTTCCTTGGTTGTGACAAATAGAGAATTTTAAACTTCAGGTGTGCAAGTTTTTGGAGGTATCCAAGTTATCATTCTTACCGGAATATGGTCCAAAGCTCAAAGAAAATTATGTAATGGTTAAGCATTTATCGAAAGTTCCGAAAGAGGAGGAGAGTGTGGGATGTTGCATATGTTATTGGTTTGGCTGTTTCAAGAGCAAGAGGCAAAAGGTAAATGATCAACAGAGTGCATATTCTGCGGACAACATTTTTGGAGATACTTGTATGCACTCTATGCACAAACTTTTATTCAATAAGGTCTTTTATCTTTCTGAAAGCTGGAAAGCTTGGTACATTCTTCTATTACTTGACAAATACTATCTTTCAAAGATTACCGTATGAGAACTGATTTTGTCCTTTACATGAAACTGTCACACCTATTTTATGTTGCATTCAGATTCGAGAAATGTTATTACATTCAGAATATGTGTCCCTTCCTCAGCTTTCTTCGATACAGACATAAATATGGAAACCTGAAAAGCATTTTTCCTCTTTACTGACAAGATGGCATTTCATTTGTTAAGAACAAGACTGGAAATCACTTGGGTTACTTTTGAACTCAAAGAAACATAGTGAATGAAGCATGTTATGGATGAGTTGAGGTGGTTAGACATCTATTAGGTAAACGTAGAAGTAAGGCTAAGGTTATCTCTTAGCTTTTCTGCTCTCCTGTATCATCAACTTGTCTATGGAGGCAGTGTTATCTGAATACAACGTGTTCTCCACAATGGTTGACCCTATTAAATGTTTTTGTCTTCCTTGTCTTAACTACTTATATTATGTCATGCAGGTGTGGGCTGTTCTAAAACCTGGTTTCTTGGCCTTACTAAACAATCCTTTTGATGCAAAACTGCTGGACATTATTGTTTTTGATGTGCTTCCCGCTTCTAATGGGAAAGGAGAGAATGCGTTACACTTAGCAGAGAAAATAAGAGAAAGAAATCCTTTGCAATATGCATTTAAGGTCTGCTTTCAGTCAAACTCTACAGATTTTCTTATGGTGTTTTAACATTGCTGAAACTGTCTAAACTCAATGTTCAACCATTACAATTTCTAATTTCTTGGTTACATGTTCATTTTATTAGTGCTCTACTGCTAGAGAGTGCTAATTTTGTTACTCAGATATTTTTGAAACAAGCTAATTTTATTACTCAGATATTTTTGAAACAAGCTAATTTTATTACTCAGATATTTTTGAAACAAAGTTGTGTATTATTAGTTGCTTATCATGCCACACTCACCTGTCTGTGCCCGAAGCTAAGAATTATGTAGTTTTGAAAGCAAGACTTGGCTACAAGCAAGAGATTTTGTGCACATTCTGAAGTAATAATTTAAGTTTAATCAATTAGTGTTCTATTCCTAAACCTGTATGATGACTTGCCGATGATTTTAGCAGCTTCAATGAAGGAGATGATTTAACCTAAATCACTCAGCTCTACATTATAACATTAAATAATGATTGAGCTTGTTTCAGTTTACATTGTTTACTTCTTTTTACCATAAATTCACCATTCAAGTTGCGCTGGGAAATTCTTCTAATCTTAGGAAGTTTAATTCAGGAAAAAGAACTGACTAATAAATTTAGTCAAACTAATGATTTTTTTTGTCAACTGTCCAACAACTTCCTTGGTCAACCAAGATATGTGGGGCATTCACTTTTTTCCTCTATGTAACGTTGCTTGTGTTTCGGGAAATCCATTTTCTGTTGCTTTCCCCCTTAATCAAATAAATCCATAGTGGTTCAGTATGATATGATATATTGCATGTCGCAAATTTAAATAATCTCTTCCTTCTGTATTTAATATGTTATCTCATAATTGCTGAATCTATTTCTCAAAGAGTGCATCTTGTTTTGCCTCCTTCTGCGTAAAACTGACAATTTTAATGGCTGAAAGGTTTGCTGTGGGAACCGTAGCATCAGGTTTAGAACCAGGAGCCATGCCAAAGTCGATGATTGGATATGTGCAATTAATGATGCTGTTCTTAAACCTCCAGAAGGTTGGTGTAACCCTCACCGCTTTGGTTCCTTTGCGCCGTTGAGGGGGACAAATGATGATGCCGCACAAGCTCAGTGGTTTGTAGATGGGAAAGCAGCATTTGAGGCAATTGCTTCTTCAATAGAGAGTGCAAAATCTGAGGTTGATCTATCAACTTTTTTGCATCTTAATCATAAATTTTCTTGCTGCAGATAGTTCCACCTAATTTAATTTTATGCAGATCTATATAACTGGATGGTGGCTTTGCCCAGAACTGTACTTGAGACGTCCATTTCACAACAATAGCTCTTCTAGACTTGATGCATTACTTGAGTCTAAAGCCAAAGAAGGGGTACAGGTGCATATGCAACTGATCTCTGCCTAACGTGTTTTAACTTCATAAATAATTGATTAAAATTCTGCATGTATAAATATTCTTATTCCTAGACAGCTGCCAACATTAATAAGTCACACTTGTGTTGAAAGACGTTTACTCAAGTCACTGGCGCTAAAGATTAGGAACTAGGCATTTCGTCTTGCATCTAGACGCATTGTGTTTAACAGCAACACAATGAAACTAGAGTGTGTCATAGAGTGTATCCAGCAATTTTGATGTGCATTCTGCTCATACTAAGATTTTTTAGTGCTTTGCGTGCTTTCTGAAGTAATAACAAATATACCGGAGCATTTGCTGAATTTTAAATAGATGGTATATCTAGTAGTTATGTACAAATGTGTCTGTGTTTATTTTGTCGATCTTATTTTAAAGGAAGTATTTATTATTAGATTCTATATTCAAAAAATAAACAACTAATGTATGTGTTATTTGGCCACAGAAAATGTAGATGGTAATAGGTGCAATAAATGGTTGGCCCCGGTTCGCTTGATAATGCAACTTTGTTACCGATATTGGTTCTTGGTATCTTCATTTTAAAATTATCTTATACTGTAAAAGAAGGGATCATGCTTACATCTCATTATTCTTTTCCATTTTCACTACTAGACTTTTCAAAAGTTAGAAAGGATACAGTTTTTCTAGCAATTCTTTTGTTGTGATTTTTAAGATCCAATCTAACTTCTAAATATATGTTGATGCAGATTTATGTTCTTCTCTACAAGGAGGTTTCTATTGCTTTAAAGATTAACAGCTTGTACAGCAAAAGAAACCTTCTGAAGATTCACAAAAATGTTAAAGTCCTGCGATATCCGAACCATTTCTCCTCTGGGATCTACTTGTGGTATGCAGTTAAATTTTTTTATTCAGCATAGACTCTGATGTAATCATCACCTATAATAGATTTCGCATCCTTGTTTACACTCTATGTAATTAAGTTCTTCTATTTTTTGATAAGCTTGTTAAAGCTAAAACGTAGTTGCTACATGTAGGTCGCATCATGAAAAACTTGTCATTGTGGACAACAAGATTTGTTACATTGGTGGTTTAGATTTGTGTTTTGGCCGTTATGACACCAGAGAACACAAGTTGGCTGATCAGCCTCCTTTTATTTGGCCTGGGAAGGACTACTATAACCCAAGGTAAGCCCGCTATTATATGTATTATGACCTAGTCATGAACTTGAAATTTCCTTTGTCAAGTTTGTAATTTTATAACTTATGGCAAATAGATATGTGTGCCATTATATTTCTTTGCGGTAGTTCTTTTCGCACTCCTTTAGTTTGTATGTGTTTGAGTAATAGGTCTACATTAGCATTCAGATGCTGAAATAAAGATATTTATAACCTGTCGAAGTGAGGAATGAAATATGTTGATTTTGAAAAAATTCCATCATTACATAGTTGAAAGAGCTAATGCCATTCATGTTGAAATTGTGACGGATTTAAATCAAATTTAGTTTTCTATTTTTCTCCGTTGTCCCGGAAATGTGACAACTTACAACAACAACAAACCCAGTTTATTCCCACATAGTGAGGTCTGGGGAGGGTAAGACGTACGCAGTCCATACCACTACCTCTGGAGAAGTAACAAGGCTGTTTTCGATAGACCCCGGCTCAAGACAGGGAATAGTAATCAACTCCAAACAAAAAGATCACAATACTTAAATACGCTACTTATAAAAGAATAGTGAACAGAGGAATAGTAAACAAAGAAGAGTAAGCAATCGTACTACAACATGCAACAAGGTAGCAAAACAGGCTTAATACACCCACCAAGTAAAGCCCTGCCCTACCTACCCAACTTGGCGCTAGCCTTCTAACCTAATACGCGTCCTCCAGATCTTCCTGTCTAGGGTCATGTCCTCAGTAAGCTGTAACTGCTCCATGTCCCGCCTAATCACCTCTCTCCAGTATTTCTTCGGCCTACTTCTACCCCTCCTAAAGCCATTCAAAGCAAGCCTCTCACACCTACGAACCGGTGCATTCGTGCCCCTCCTTATCACATGCCCAAACCATCTCAATCTTCCTCCCCGCATCTTATCCTCCACCGAAGCCACTCCCACCTTCTCCCGAATAATCTCATTCCGAACTCTATCATTCCTAGCAAGTCCACATATCCAACGCAACATTCTCATTTCCGCCACCTTCACTTTTTGGATGTGAGAGTTCTTTACAGGCAAATACTCCGCGCCATACAGCATGGCAGGACGGACTGCTACCCTGTAGGATTTGCCTTTAAGCTTTAGGGGCACTTTCTTATCACACAACACCCCCGAGGCGAGCTTCCACTTCATCCATCCCCCCCCAATACGGTGAGGCAAAAGAATGTATTATCTTTTCTGATAGGAGTAATATTCTATACCTCCCTTAGATTATTTAGTTCGATCAATCGAGGTTTCTTGCTCGGTGAATGTTCTATTAGAATTCATATTTGTCCAACTTTGTGCAGACAAGTATCTATCTTAGTTTGAGATGATTCAAGTTGATATTGATTTTGTAGATGGAGAAAGAAAAGAATTAGCGCATTCTCTTCGGTTTAGGTGTTTGTACAAGGCACTCAAACTATGCAGCAAGTGTGATATTTAAATTTGCTAAGCAGTCACTATTTTGCAGAGAGTCCGAGCCAAATTCTTGGGAAGATGTCATGAAAGATGAACTAGAGCGAGAGAAATATCCCCGAATGCCATGGCATGATGTCCACTGTGCTCTTTGGGGACCACCTTGCCGAGATGTTGCCAGACACTTCGTTCAACGCTGGAATCATGCTAAGGTTCTTTTCTACTAAAGTTCTACACTGTATACTTCTTGATGAAATTTCAAGTTGCTAATATTTCTGACCATTGATGCAGAGAAGCAAAGCTCCAAATGAACAGACTATACCACTGCTTATGCCACAGCATCACATGGTTCTTCCACACTACATGGGCAGAAGCAGAGAAGTTGAGGTCGAAAGTAAGACAGCTGAGCTCATCTCGAAAGATCTGAAAGGACAAGATCCATTTCCGTCTGGGTCACCACCGGAAGACATCCCTTTACTTTTACCCCAGGAAGCTGATTGTGATGAGGAGGTTTCCTTTGCGGACGAGAAATTGACTGGTCTGGTCTCTAGTCTATTACTTAGGTTTGATTTATTTTCAGTTAGCATGTTGTCATTAGGCCTGACGATATTTTTTTCAGATGACACTTATCACCTTGATCTCCAAAGCCAAATGAAAACTCACCAACTAGATAATTGGTGGGATACACAAGAGCGAGTAGCAGAAGTGGTTTCAACTGATGAAATAGAAGATGTTGGTCCTCGGACTCATTGTCACTGTCAGGTTAGCTCAACATTATATTAAAATGAGGATGTCATTTGGTGGTGTATAACAGGTGGTTTTTACGTTCTGCTTATAAAGGTGACATTGTTAAATAGCTATCCTTTATTGCTCATGGATTAACAAAAACAAGCAGAAAATTAAGTTTCTTTCAGCTAGTATTAGAACCTCGAAAGTGGACCACTTGAAGAAATTCTAAACATAAAATCAGGTGGAGGAAGTATCAGTCGCGCCCCCCTTAGGAGGGTAAAGATATTGAACAAATGATGATAGAGACTAGTAGCAGCTTCATTTTATTTTATACTTTCTGCTTATAATGTTTCAGTTCATAATATTCCTTCAAGCTACTTCATAGTTGACCTGAAAATTTAATTTCTTTTTTGTGTTTTTTCATTTCCGTATATGTTTCGGTTAACTCTGTCATGGTCATTTCTTATGGTTAACTTGTCATAGGTCATTAGAAGTGTCAGCCAATGGTCTGCTGGAACAACTCAAACTGAAGACAGCATTCACAAAGCTTATTGCTCACTTATTGAGGAAGCAGCACATTTTGTGTTCATTGAGGTACTCACTAAGTACAATTGATTGCCAGAGCTTTGTGTTCATTGAGGTATGCACTAATTAACCATGAAGACGATACTGATTGTCAGAGATTTTCTGCTTTGAGGTAATATAGGAAACACGCATTATTTCCAGCTATACAGATTTTGGTAGTGCTATTTTCTGATCCAGTCTCTAGACTATAGAAAGCTAATATCCATCTCGTAACCTTAGCTTGACTGCCATCAACGGCTCAGTGGGTTTATTGTTGTTACTGTCCAGTCACAAGTGTACTCTTCGTGTTCAGACTGCATCACTACTCCATTCCGCGGTCGCTATAGAAATATACTTGAGAAAGGCCCATTACAAGTTTGTACATTTAAAGTGAGTTTTTCATAGGAAAAAATAATGTAATGGAAATCCGGAAGCTAAGAGTAAGAGATAATTGTAAATAATTGAAAAAGATATAATTGTAAATAATTACACTTTCCTAGTGTCTTGGAAAAGACGTTGTAGTAAGGAAGAATTTTGATAATATGGTTGACGCCATATGAAACTGATTCTATGATAACCAACTAGCTATTTTAAACTGCATATGTGGAAGATTACATTTCTATTTATTCTTATTTAGAAGCAATATGATATTGTGATTTGTTTTCCATGCTATTGATCACAATTGACTTTAGAGGGTTCTTGTTTGTCTTCTGATAATCCTTTTTGTTTTTCTCAGTTCTGATCTGTTTTATGTCGGTTTATGTGCAAAATTATAGTAACAAAGCTCACCTATTAAATGAAAACTAATGTTTTTTTTTTGTTTTTTTGCAAATATTTCAGAATCAATTTTTCATCTCGGGTCTTGCTGGAGATGAAATTATACGCAATCGTGTAGCTGACGCTTTATACAGACGTATAAGGCGAGCATACAAAGAAAATAAGTGTTTCAGGGTTATAATAGTCATCCCACTATTACCTGGTTTTCAGGTAGGCATCTTCACTTCATATTGGAGATGTAAGTTGGTTTTGAGCTTTCACGTTTCATATATAGCTTCAAAATTATAGGGAGGCCTGGATGACACGGGGGCAGCAACTGTGAGAGCCTTAATGCATTGGCAATATCGGACTATTTGCAAAGGCAGCAATTCAATATTGCATAATCTTAATGCTCTATTGGGTCCAAAAACTCGTGATTACATATCTTTTTATGGTCTCAGGACGTATGGCCAGCTTTCTGATGTTGGCCCCATGTTCACGAATCAGGTAATTTCTTTAAAAGCGAACGATAAAAATCAATCAACTGAAACTCACTTATATAGGAATATTGCCCATAGATTGGCATTGAGCCATTGCCCGTCTTTAAATTGCTAAGAGCCGGTCAATCTAATATTTTTATGATCAACTTTACCCTCCAAAAAATATGGCGCAAATACTTGGCCTAAGTTCTGAAAATGTACTTTTTCGGCAAGCCTTGGGGGTTAGCTCGTTCTTCTGTTTTGTAGGAAATGTTCATCATCGTCTCTCAATGTGTGCTCTTAATTCTCTAACATGCAACCTGTAGCTTTGCAAGTTTGGTTGATCTTAATTGTTTGAAAATTTGATGTTCTATATGCACTAAAAGTTCTCAAATTGCAATACAGGTCTACGTACATAGTAAAGTGATGATAGTGGATGATCGTATAGCCTTGGTTGGATCATCTAATATAAATGACAGAAGTTTGCTTGGATCTCGCGACTCTGAGGTATATCTCTTGTATGTTTTTAGCATGTTAAGAATATGAAATGTTAGTCTCTATAAGACAAGTCTTTCTCTTCGGAGAAGGGAAACAGCAATTACTTCCTGACAATAGCTTTTGTCTAAGTTCAAATGGTAATACAAATATTATGGGGATAATTGTTAGTCAAGCAGTTAAAACTGCTGTCAAACTTTTGTTTAACACTCTTAATATAGTAATACTATAACTGTCACTAGAGTTTGTCGATTTTTTTCTTCTTACAAGGGAACATATAAATAGGATAGTAGCAAGGGGAAACTGCTTTTACGGCTAATCACGTGTTTGTCCTGTGAGTAGAAGTAAAACTCTAGAAACTGCTCATAAATTAGAAAAATAAACACATCCAGCTTTTATCTGAATAAGTCTTGCCTTCGTTTGTGAATTTGTTCATCTATCATAGGAAACTGTAAATTCACCCTGTTTTCACCTTGAATTTATGTCCATCGATTCATAAAGTTGGTTCATCTATACTTGCCTATACCACTTATGCTGCTTGTGAATGAGAGTTGTCCACAATCGAAAGATATACTTTCTAGCTTTTCAACTGCATAAGGCTTCCCATATTAATTTCTACTTTGAATATATGCAATTGAATTCTTGCAGCTACTTATCTCCAAAGCAGTATCTTGTTCTGTAGATAGTTTTAAACAGCAGATTTAAAAAATTAGAAAACAAAGGAACTTCTGACAGAAAATTGGTGGTTCCAGATTTGTGTAGTCATTGAAGATAAAGATTTCATTGATTCAACCATGGACGGAAAGCCTTGGAAAGCTGGAAAGTTTGCTTGTAGCCTTCGGGTTTCCTTGTGGGCAGAACATCTCGGTTTACGTGCTGAAGAGGTTAGTGATGCTGCAGACTTGTAAAACTTCCTCTAATGGATGTCACATGTCTTGACATGCAATACTTTTATATTTGCATATGTTTCAAAATATAGCAACTAATGCTCATCCTTTGTTTTCCAGATTTGTCAAGTCAAAGATCCCGTGGCTGACTCTACTTACAAAGATATATGGATGGCAACTGCAAAGGTCGGACTGGTATTTCTTACTTTAGTTGATTGCCTTGGAAGAAAAGCAATACGAATTATACTAATTCCTTGAAAGAAGCGCATAATAATTATGCCTTATGCCTATCTTTTGGTTAAGATGCATGGACACAGTAACATAGAAATAAAGTTTTCGCAACTGACAGCAGTTCCATTCAGAGGCGGACCTACATTGAGTGTAGGGGGTGCACGTGCACCCGCTAGCCTCGAGAAAAACTCTGTATATATAGTTCGTATATCTATATATGTATCAGGGTATTATGTTAAATATATGTCGTGCACCCATAGAAACAACTGATTTGGCTGGTGAAATGGTTGGGCTTGCCACTTGAAAGTTGTTCTTTTTGCGTGATTGCTCAGGTTCGAACCCCAATAACAACATTTCCTTATTTGCTCCTTTTTTCAATTTCCAAATTACACTGTCTGCCTATTTTTTATTTTATTTCAAAATACAAGCTTCTCTCCAACTTCAAAAGGTAGATATTCTCCCCAGTTTATACAGTATAATATTTATTTTCTTTAATCTTTTGACCATTGAGTTATTTTTTATTTAAAAAATTAGCAATTTAAAGTTTGAGATAGGCTTAAATCGAACGTTACCCCTTGCAACCATCTAGCAAACAAATCTCTCGAATTTTATATTTTTCAAAAACTTTCTATTATTGTTCAAATTATGGAAGTGCATTGAATTTAAGTACGGTGAATAACACACTTTTGTCACATTAAATCTAATTAATGATAGTTAATAATATTAAAATTTTGCTTATAAAATACTATAATTAACAAGTTTTAAAAAAAACTGTATGTCTTAGTTACTATATTTAAATATAGAGGTGCACCCGTCAAGTTTGGATCATGGGTTCACCTTTGGTTCCATTATCACTCTTTTTGCTTGTTTTAGTTATTTAATTGTCTTTCTGTAACCGCCCGTTGACCGAAATATCATTCCTATGTATGTCATACATGAAATCTTGTTCAAATTTGCTTAAGCTGGTCACTTAGATTTTCATCTTAGAGCGTCAATAACTCTTTGTATCTTTTACGTTACAGTCAAATGCCACGATTTACCAAGATGTGTTCTCTTGCATCCCAAATGATCTTGTTCACTCAAGGTACGTGACTACCACATTGACTTTCCACCATCTTTTTCTCTTTTGTGGAGGCCGGGGAGGGTTAGTTTGTGGCGCAAAACTCTTTGATCATGCTCAGTTTCTTATTTTATCTAATGTCATCCTGGAATGCAGGTCTGAACTTCGACAGTGTATGAACAATTGGAAAGATAAGCTTGGGCACACTACTATTGATCTAGGTGTCGCTCCTGATAAACTTGAATTTCACGATAACGGGCAAGTAGTTGTAGTGAATACGAAAGAGAAGTTAAAATCAGTCCAAGGACATCTTGTTTCTTTTCCCTTGGAGTTCATGCGTGAAGAAGATTTGAGACCGGGTTTCATTGAGACCGAGTTTTATACTTCTCCTCAAGTATTCCATTAAGCTACAAATTAAGTTGTGAATTTTAGAGATATAGGCTTAGTGCTCAAGAAAGTGTACATATATATATTATGTATATTAGTAGCCATTTTAGGACAGCAGTTAGACTGAAATTTCTTTTGTATCAAGATTATCAAGCTGCTTCCAAGAGCCTTTCTTGTGTATTTTATAATCCAACCTTAATTCTTTTATGGACTAATCTGAATTGATCCCAATATATTCTTTGGGTTTCGTTTGTAACTTGAGACCCTACATTATACTTGGTGTTTTCTGAAAACAGCATGTATGTGAATTGCTGTTCGTATCTTCTATTACAGTTTAATGTTACACTGCATTATGCTTGTTCATATACTCCTCCGTCTCATTTTACGTGTCCCAAATTGGGATGGCACAGCTATTAAGAAAAATAATAAATAACATGGCTAGTTTACCATAGTACCCCTATTAAATGATGTTTACATTTTAATTTTAAAAAAAAGTAATTAATGCAAATGGTAAAACATGGAAAAAAAATTGTTCTTGATAAGTAAAAAAAGACAAGGAAAATGGCATATCAGATTAAAAAATTTGGGATGGAGGGAGTATATGTGACGCTGTTACTAGTAGTTCTAGTCTGTCGCTCCTCCTTCTCCTCTTTTTATGGGAAAAGAAAGAAAATTGTTATGATTCAGACAGAATAAGTAAACCACAAGTAAACGAAAAATATGAACAATACACAGATTTACATGAAAATTCTTGCGGGAAAAATCATGGGCGGAAACAAAGGAGGTTTCACTATAATGGAGAGAGAGTACAACGTGGATAAGACTGAATTTTATGAATAATGAAAATAACCCACTAAATCACACTTATATAGTACGTGCGTACAAATAGGTCCTAGGCCCAAAAACATAAAGGTTCACCCCATCGTGATCAGTGGTGGGCTCTATAGGCCCGATCCTTACGCTACCACTACAGACCCCATTGAAAATCACAAACATGAGTCGTATTGCGAAACTTTCAGAGCCGGACCAACAAAATTGGAGTCACGACTCCAACAGAAATGAATTGCTCAGTTACAGAAGCTTCAAATTATTGAGGCGTCATCTATCGTGGATGAGTTAACAATTGAAAAGGAGAAGCTTGGCAAATAGATTTCCTGCAGAAGAAAAAGATAAAAGAGTTCGATCTCTAACGGGATTTGATATTCTTTTCAATGTAGATTGATGTAAATTGGCTTAGATAAATTAGCCTATTTAACTTGCAAAAATTATGCGAAGGCAATATGACTTGGTATTGTATAAAATCTAGACTTCCATTTCCAAAAAACATTTTGGAACTCTAAACTTTTAACTAGTAATCCCTCCGTATCAAATTACTTGTCCCAAATTGAGATGACATATTAATTAAGAAAAATAATCAATAACTGTTGGGTTCATAGTAATGAAAAGGTGTGAATGGAAATGTTAAAACATGCAGGAACGCGTGAACAATGACTGTTTCGCGTGAACAGTAGCACTGTTACGTGAACAGTGCACTGCTTCACGAACTGTTGCAACACTGCTTCAAACTGATGTGATGTTTCACGAAATGGTATCCTATTTCAGAAAATTACTGCAATGGTTTAAGTAAACAGACATGTATTTTCAGGAAAAGACACACACCTCTAAATTGAACCAATGCCACCTTTCAAAGGGGCATCTTGTGGCTATAAATAACCTGGTCTTCATCCACAAGTAAAAAAAAAAAGAAAGTACAGAAATTTTCAGATTACAAACTTCTTCTTCTTGTCTTAAAAATACTCTAAGTGTGATCATTCAAACCGTGAGTGTGTTTGAAGAATCCGCCTATTTGAGGTACTGCTATAGTCGGATTGAAGGTCATTTTATCCTGGGAGGAAGATTCCATAACCTCGGGTACAGTGAGGGAAATTATTCCTTAAGGAAAGTCCGTGAATTCGGACGACTTGACCTTAATCATTTCTGTTTCATCTTTATTTTCTGAAAAATAAATACACCTCTTGGAAAAATCATTTTGATCTTGTGTTGAGGGTATTTAAAAACTTCATTGTGTTCTTGTTCATATTTGAACTCGAGTTGAAGTTGTTATGTTATACAGATTCTACGTACCCGTATTGTGGAAGATAACAATAACATACCTAGTTTATCATAATACCTCTATTAAATGTTGTTTATATTTTAATTTGAAGAAAAAATAATTAATGCAAAGAGTAAATATGAACTTTTTTTTTTTATAATGAAAAAAGACAAGTAAAATGAGGAATCAAATTAGAAAATTTGGAATGGTAATTTGGGATGGAGGAGTATTTTTTATGTAATTATTTATTTACCAAGGATAATATAGGGGTAGGGGGTAATGGGGTTTAAGCAAAACTGGAGAATTAAAATGAAATATTTGTAAATTTTTAATGCATCCTCCAAGCTCATCTACTCTCATTATGGTTTGTGAATTAAATAGCAGTTGGAACGAATGAGAATTATCCATTCCCCATTTCCCTATACAAAAACAAGGCGGGAACATTTGGCGCCATTTCATTTCCCCTACATAAACCTCCCACTCACTGTTCAGACCCTAGCATTCTCAAAAACATGGCAGAAAATCAAATCGACTCTCCTGAAATCAAAGAGCCTTCCCCCAAAATTCAAAAATTAGACCACCCCGAAAACGGCGCCTTCCCTGAAACCCCGTTTTGCCGAGTGAAGAAGCTCTCTGAAAACGCTGTTTTGCCCTCCAGAGCTTCTCCTCTTTCTGCTGGTTACGATCTATCCAGGTCCGCTTTCACATTTCCACTCACTAATTTTGTTAAAATCCATCTGGCCGGAACGTTGAATTTTATTTTATTTTTATGAAAAACATTTTTTACAGTGCTGTAGAGACTAAAGTGCCTGCGAAAGGCAAGGCTCTAGTACCCACAGATCTCACCATTGCTGTTCCACAAGGAACCTACGCTCGTATTGGTAATTACTTTTGTTATTTTTTCTGAATTGTTTTTCCTGTCTTTTAACAATATTCGTGCTAGATGTGTTTGGTATGTATTTTCAATTCGTCTCATGATTTATTTGTCAAGATCTTTGAAAAATAAGATTTTTTGGGAAAATAAGTAAGTTTTTTATAAATGAGCTTCCTAAAATAGGTTTCACAAATGGTACTACTACACACTGATTGTTCTTAATTCCTAATACCACCCCACACTATAAATATATTAATGATGGTTATATTTTTTTGTACAATTATAACCTATAATAAAATTAATTTACAATTTCATACAAAATACTATACATACAAAGATTAATGTGTCAAAATTATACACCGAAATTCAAATATAAAAATTAATATTAGGTATATTACGGGCCTGAATGAAAAAAAATTAGTAAAATTTATAGTACGTTAAAATTAAGTGTCATATAATAAAAAAATTGATGAATAGTGTTACATCAAATTTGGTGTAACACAATTCACACACCAAAATGATGTTGGGCTGGAGATGTTCTATGTATGATTATCAGGTGTTACCTATTTCTATAATTATTTCTTGGAAAATGATCCCAAAAATGAATTTCCAAGGTAAAACATTTTGTGCTTTAAGCGTTTTGCTCCATAGCGACCTCAGAGAGCTGGTTTAATTTCTCACGTTTGATATCTTTTGGGGTGTTGTTTCTGTTTGGTTATAGCACCTCGATCTGGTTTGGCATGGAAGCATTCTATAGATGTTGGAGCTGGAGTCATAGATGCTGATTACAGAGGACCAGTTGGGGTAGTATTGTTCAACCACTCTGAAGTTGATTTTGAAGTCAAGGCTGGTGACAGGATAGCTCAGCTCATTGTTCAGAAAATTGTGACACCAGATGTTGAGAAGGTTGATGATCTTGACTCTACTGTAAGAGGCTCTGGTGGCTTTGGATCCACGGGAGTGTAGACAATTTGGCCTTATCTTGGAACATGGTGGTATTATTAATATCATCTAGTTTCGATTCAGTAGGTTTTGATTGTTATTTTGATTTTGCATAGTTCTAAAACATAGTAGTTGGGTTAGTGATTGGAATTGTATTTTGGATCTAATGTATATCTCACTGATCTTATATTGCCTTGATGCGTTATAGAAGCTGCCACTTTCAACTTGACTATATTGTTTTATGTTAAGGACAGCATGTTTATTATATCTGTTAAGAACTTTAGCTTCTTAGCTAAGTTTTAAGTTTCTTGAATTCGCAATCTTGATTACATGCATTGATATAATGGCGCTATTTTTAGTGAGGGTAAGGCGAATACTTTCACTTTCGTAGCCGTTTGAAATAGTTGCTTGACCTGCACAAATATTGGCCTTAATTTCCTTTGTTGACATGTTGCAGCAAAGTTGCTTTTGATTTCTTATTTTCTTGGTCAATGATTTTTTAGCCACATGTTAAATCTTTGTTTAGTCTGGTCCTATGTTAGGGTGGCCTCCCCAGAATTTCTGGAGCAGGAAATTTAGCACTTTTCCTCCAATTGCAGTAGTCTTCATTGAATATATATTTTGAAATTTAGCAGGTGTTTGGCCATCAATATTATTCATAATATTTGAAATGCATTCTTATTTTATTTTGAAATATTTTTAGGCCATAAATATTCCAGAATATGTTTTTCACAATATTTGAATTTTTAAAAAATACCTCAAAGAGATGTTTTCATTGTTTTTGGATTCACTTTTTAATTCTTTTTTTCAAAAAAAAAAATAAAATCTAAATGTTTTTAAATTTATTTCACTTCTATATTTTTTAATTTAAAAAATAACCCACTTCTAAATACTATGCCAAACATAATTCCCACTCTATTTTACTTTCAAAAATATCAAATAAAGTGAATATGTTTTTGATTGTCATGGCCAAACAACTCCCTAATATCATCATCCAAGTTGCCTATTTCTTTCGAGGAGAGATATTGTTGGTAACCATTCATATAGTCGATGATCCTACCTAGTTTGGAGTTGAGGCCAACTTGTTGGGAGTATTCTTCAAATTTCTTTGTAGCACCTCAAAAGTTCTTAGAAAGTGAAATGCCTTGCCTATACTAAAAAATTCAAGAACCTAATTGGAGATTGAATGCCTATTTTCAACCTATCATGAACATTGGATCTCTGCATAAATGATTGTGTGCTTATTAGACGGAGCAAGGAGTTTGATCCCTATGAACATGGCCTCTTAAGAGAAAGTTGTTGTGCTTATAATCTTACTCTTCATTAGTACTTCTCACATGACTTGTCTGCAATTATTCATTACATTTGATCAGGTTCGAAGATTCAATTCATTTTTTCCAAACTTCAGGTGGTGGGAAGTTCGCTTAAAGATCACCTAAATATGAGGTTGATGTCTCTCGTAACATGCAAACATGTGAACGAGTTCTTGGAGGCAGAAACTCCTGAAAAGGTTCACTTAGAGGGCACCTAATCATTTATGTGTTGTTCCAACATACAAGCATGTGGACGAGCTCTTGGTGGTGTTCCCAGCTTAGTTCTCTTGCTTCCGGCTTTGATCTAGTCGAATGACTCTTTTCGTATCTAGACTAATACCATCCAGACTATTTCATGAATAGAATGTGAACATAACAGACTAATTGAAGGCAGGTAGGTGGAGAATAAGAGAGACAGAAACTTGCGTTTTCTATCAAGTGTTATTCTGGTGTAGTTACAGGGTAAATGTGCTGACAGAAATGATTAGAATGAAAGAAGAGTACAATTGCTGAAATATCATCTACAGCTATCCCTCTCCTCTTACGTTTCCAAGCACGGACAGCACGTTGAACCAGATGCTTGGCCGCTTTCGCCCTATCTGGACTTTCTGATACAATTTCTACAGCCTCTTGGTTGGATATAACATCCCACACCTGCATAAATAAATAAACAACCACCCTTTAGCTGTCATCAAAGAATGTTAGAATATATACCCTAACTTACGAAGATAACTCGAAACCTAGGTTCCTTTATTGCGGCCAACGCCTTCTGTTGAACTGATGGATCTATATCAGGTCAATATGCTTGTCATTTATGACCTACCTACTTTTGTTCAATGTGCCTCATTATGAAATATGGTAGTATTAATGAGGAAGCATGACTGTCCTATTTAGACTAATTTAATAATTGGAAGCAACCCAGAAGGCCAAAACATACCCCATCTGTTGCCAGCACAACAAATTGGTCTTTGCTTGTGATATGCCTTTGAGTCACATCAGGCACTGAAATTAGACCAAAGTCCTTCACGCAATAGTCCCCGAAGGCTCTAGACATTGCCAATCCAGGGGATTCTTCATCGGGCAGCCATAATCGGTGCACCCCAGATTCATCATCTAAGCAAAATACTCTACCATTACACTGCAGTATTCTCTCTGTTTCCTCTGCAAGAAACAAAAGCATTAAGCATATACATGCTCATCTTATTCGAGCTCAAATGGAGTGACATGTACAGCTGGGAGACAAATGTATAGAGGACTCACGAGGTAGATTAGGCTTGAAATCAACAGTGAGCTGAACTGATACCAAGTTGCCATCATCGCAAGTGGTAGCCAATATAGCACGTGAGTCGCCAACATTTGCTATAAAAAGAACCTCACCCTGCAAATACAATAAACACCAACATGATTAAGCAAATTTCCCTGATCAGGGAACCATGAAGTAAGTTCATTTTGCTGTAGGGACATAAAACAACGTGAACGTTACCATTCTACATTCACAAACAAAATACATCTACACAACAGTGTCACGATAGTCATTATAACAGTAACAAATCAATAATTCAGCATATTTTTCCTACATTGAGTTTCAATCAAAAGTACGAAAATGGATTACACAACAAGGTTTAGTTTACTTTTTACGAAGCCTGGTTGGTAAAAATTGGATGGCCACACAAGAATTACCAGATAGCTGAAGCAATTACCTGTCTGACTATTGTTAAAGCAGTGGTTCCACTGTAAAATGTATCGATTTTAGGATGGTGTTCCAGCTCCTGATCTACAGCTGCACATGACTTTAAGAAACAATCCTTCCATATGTTAAACCTTCGACGCTTTTTATCAGAATCTAAATCCAAATCTGGATCACTGGAAGCCTCAGCAAGACTCTCCTGCCAATTGCAAAGCAACGATGACACTATCGATTCTCGAACCTTCTTTGCCACAAAATGACCCCAAGGACCATGCCCATCAAATATACCACAGAATGTCATGTCTTCTTGGCATCCAAATTCCTGTAATGGAACAACGAATCCATCAGTCTATCGGGCACGGCCTCTCTACCTCGTAAAGGTCTGCGTACACTCTACCCTTCCTAGATATTTTTATAAATAAACAGACTATTGACTTAGTATTGATCACAAATAGGCTAGTAATGTAAATATACCTCCCAAACAATGAAGCAATCTTGATTTACTCCTTTTTCACCCCTCCTGGAGAATAATGAAGCAAAATTCTTAGAACCATCAACATTTACAGTTCCTGAAGACCTTAATATCAAGTCATTTTTCTTGGCTTCTTTAGCCATAGCTTCAACAGCATCTCTACCATCATATTTCCCATCTCCAGAGTTATTCTTTCTTTTCTTCAAGGAAAAAGACCTTGCTAATCCATTAAACATGGAAGAAAAATGCCCCATTTCAAGATTCTTTAATTTAGCTTACCTAAATATCCGCCCCCCTGCAGAAGAAAGCCAAAAAAAAACCTTGAGATTTATAGGCACAAACAACCCTATCATGTTTAGTAAAAAACTGAATAATACGCTGTGAGACACCATGACATGAATCAAGTAATTAGATATACTTAGCTGAGGTAAAAAGTGATGTGATCTGAGTCAGAAAGTTAAGAATCTATAGCTTATAAAATTCAGAAATATCCAAAAATGATGAAACAGAAGAAGGATTAAAGAACCTTTTAACTCTACAAACAAAGCAGAGAATATGCAAACTCCAACTTGGAATTCCATCAACAGAAAAATGTCAGAAGAATGAACAGATACCCATTAATCCATTAACTCTAGACAATTCCCACCATGGCTTTTTTAACATAAACAGACAACGACAACTTCTTTACAGTTAAAAAGTTTGTCCTTTTTTTACCCCTTTCCTCAATTACCAAACACAGTTAAATAACAAGAAAAACACCAAATAACTTTTGGACAAAATTTACTATTCTTGAAAGTTCAAAACTTTACTACTCTATATCTCCTTTTTCTTTTTTTTTTAATGACCGTGGTATCCGACCCAGCTAATGCACACCTACCTGCCACCTCCCGCAACAATGGTATTACGTAACTCCGTCCACAAGATTAGAACCCAAATAGCTTTTGAACAGAATTTACTATTCTTGAAAGTACAAAATTTTACTACTCAAGAAAATCAACACCCTTAAATAAAAAGACCATGTGAACCACCTTTGGTTTAACTTCCGGTGGAATATGGTCGGAAAAATGGCCGGAGAGTTGTATACAGGTCGGAAAATCAAGAAAAGATTGCCGGAAAATGACGAAATTCTGATGGGGTTGAGCTGAGAAATGGAGAGAAAAGAAGAGAATCCATGAAAAGATTTACGTTGGTTATTGGTCCTTTAAAGGAGAGGAGACAAATAGAGTTTGGTTAATGTGTACAGTGACATACATACACACAACAGTAACAGAGATACACGCCGACGCAGTGTACGTTAAACATGTGGTGTGCAACTTCCTTTCTACCTTAATTTACTTTCCTAAAATATATGCTCTAATACTATGAAAATGTCTATATTGCCCTCCATTTCTCCAGATATTTTTTGAAAATAATTTTTTGGCCATGCATTAACTTGCAAGTTTTTTTTTTTTTTTTAACAACCAATTTCTGAACTCGAATCATTTAGCACAACTGTACGAGGAGAGTCAATCTTTTTTTTTCAACAAAAAGTTTTTGAAGTAAAATTCATGTTGACATATAATTTAAATTCTCATTTTAATTTTTCATCTTAGCTATTTTATGTATATGTAATGATATTTGATTGTATACGATATTTCATAAAAAGGAAAGACTTTTAAAATCTATACTAAAGAGTAAAAGATTGCATATTACTTAAGCTACTTTGGTATTTAGTGGTTTTCGACATGTCAAATCAGTTCATATAGGGAGCATATCTTCAAGAATAGAGTAAAACTGTTAGGGGCCGTTTGATTTAAGATACAAAAATAAATAATTTCGAAATAAATTTTTTAATGCATGTTTGATTGGTAATATTTGGGATAATTTATCTCGAAACTAATAAATGGTATCGAAATAAGTTATCCACTCATTTGGTGGGATAACAATCCCATTATTATTTATCCTTGGAATAAAATCAGAAAAGGACATAATTGTTCTCCAAATTCTTAGATTATCACTTTATATATATATAATTTTATTTTTATTATATAAAATATAAGGTATTTGGAAAAAATCATGGACAATTTATTAAAGTATATTGACATTTCCTTTCTAACTTAATACATGCTTAATTATTAAATTAAAAAAAATTATATTTAGCTAAAAATATTTTAAAATTTATTTTTTTCTAAAAATATAATTTGACTTTCCAAATATTAATGATACTAAATAATGAAAAATGAGAGTAATTCTTTTTCAAATTTTTTTATGATGAATTTTTTTAACAAAAAATGAGATTATCAATATTTTATGAAATTTAGAACAAAATAAGTAATTTAACATGAAATATTAGAGATTCATACACATTTAAGAAATATTTTATTTATGAATATATGATACGTTAAATTTATTTGAATAATTATTATGTTTATTTATATATTTTAATTTCTCAAAAAAATAATAAAAATGTCGACTCCATTGTTGAATTACATATTTTAAATTAAATAATTTTTTAATCACCTAAAAATTGATATTGTATATATCAATTAAATGAATTTTAATATTCTATATTATATGAGTGATATGTGTTTAAATGAAGTGACATGAACAAAAAATTCTTTTTTACTTTAACAAACTTAAGTTAAAAGTTTTTATTTCAAACTAAATTTAAATACACACAACATAAACATGGAAAGACACACGCAAAAAAATTAAATTTAAATAAGATGAAAGTTTTATTTTTAAAATACATACTATATAATTATGAAAATGCACACACACAAAAAAATTAAGTTATATAAGATAAAAATTTTATTTTTAAGAATAAATATTTAAGAGTTAAAAGAAATATATATATATATACATATATATTATAGAGGAGCTGGTTTCGACCAGCTCTTTATTATTTATCATTTTATCCTTAATTGCTCCATAATTTACTATATTACCCTTAATTAATTACTATAAGTCATTTATATATTAGAATTAATAATATATTTTTATTATATTCCCCCTAATTAATTATTATAAGTTATTTTACTACATTATCTCAAATTGCTCCATGATTTACTATATTACCCCTAATTAATTATTATAAGTCATTTATATATTATAATTAATAATATTTTTATTAGTCATTTATGTATTAAAAAATTTATAATATTTAATTAAAATATTAATTTCGACATTGTCGCTTCAAGAGCTGCATCGTGATTTCACTATATCACCCCTAATTAATTACTATAAGTCATTTATGTATTAAAAAATTAATAGTATTTAATTAAAAGAAGAAAAATATGCGTTTATGACATATTTGTTGCAGCTGCTTCAACCATAATAATCTTTGAGAAGATGATCTAAGACTTTATTGTTTATTGAAGTATCTTTTGTTCCAGTTTTTGTATGAAATAATCCTATGAATATTAGTTCTACATCTTTTCTATATTTTGTAACAGGTCTCAATCTTATTATCAAACAATTAAAATAATTCGACTACACGACCCATCACACTTTCTTATCATGTGGAAAAAAACTATCTTATAAAACTTCACTTCTTAGAGAGTACCGTCAAATAGTTATTATTTTAAAAGTTATCGTTTTAAATCAATATACATTTATATTTGTATTTCATCAATATCAAATATTAGTGCTGAAAGATGTTTATAGTATTGGGTCCGTGCTGACACTGGCCATGCACCTCTAGTGAGGTGGTTTCGACCACCTCTTCATTTACTATACTACCCCCAAACATTTACTATATTACATCCTAATTGCTTCATAATTTACTATATTATCCCTAATTAATTATTACAGGTCTTTTATATATTAGAATTAATAAGATTTTTTTATTATATTACCCTAATTAATTATTATAAGTCATTTATATATTATAATTTATAATATTTAATTAAAAAATAGATATTTATAACGTTTGTTTCAGCTGCTTTGACTGTGATTTTACTATATCATCCCTAATTAATTATTATAAGTCATTTATGTATTAAAAAATTAATAATATTTAATTCAAAAAAATAGATTACTATATTAACCCCTAGCATTTACTGTGTTACCCCTAATTGCTCCGTGGTTTACTATATTATCCCTAATTAATTATTATAAGTCATTTATATATTGTAATTAATAATATATTTTTATTATAATATCCCTAATTAATTATTATGAATCAACCACCTCTTCATTTTCTGTATTACCCCTATCATTTACTATATTACACCCCAATTGCTCTGTGATTTACTATATTATCCCTAGTTAATTATTACAAGTCATTTATATATTAGAATTAATAATATTTTTTATTATGTTACCCCTAATTAATTATTATAAGTCATTTATATATTAGAATTAATAATATTTTATTGAAAAAAATATATATTTATAACGTTTATTTCAGCTCCCTTAACCGTGATTTTACTATATCACCCCTAATTAATCATTATAAGTCATTTATGTATTAAAAAATTAATAATATTTCATTAAAAATAGATTGCTATAATTC
>NC_061118.1:154723459-154750919 GCF_002878395.1 Capsicum annuum
ACATAATTAATTATTATAAGTCATTTATATATTAGAATTAATAATATTTTATTGAAAAAAATATATATTTATAACGTTTATTTCAGCTCCTTTAACCGTGATTTTACTATATCACCCCTAATTAATCATTATAAGTCATTTATGTATTAAAAAATTAATAATATTTCATTAAAAATAGATTGCTATAATTCTCCCTATCATTTACTATATTACCCGTAATTGCTCCGTGATTTACTATATTATCCCTAATTAATCATTATAAGTCATGTATATATTAGAATTAATAATATTTTTTTATTATATTATCCCTAATTAATTATTATAAGTCATTTATATATTAGAATTAATAATATTTAATTAAAAATAGATGACATGTCTGTCCATATTACCCCTAATTGCTCTGTAATTTACTATATTACCCTAATTAATTGTTATAAGTCATTTATATATTAGAATTAATAATATTTTTTTTACTATATTATCCCTAATTAATTATTTTAATTCATTTGGTGTCGAAGACTGCTTCGTCATTTACTATTTTACCCATAATTGCTCCATAATTTACTATATTACCCCTTATTAATTATTATAAGTCATTGATATATTAGAATTAATAATATGTTTTTATTATATTACCCCTAATTAATTATTATAAGTCATTTATATATTAGAATTAATAATATTTAATTAAAAAATAGATATTTATGACGTTTGTTTCAGCTGCTTTAACCGTGATTTTACTCTATCATCCCTAATTAATTATTATAAGTCATTTATTTATTAAAAAATTAATAATATTTAATTAAAAAACAGATGACATGTCTGCCTATATTACCCCTAATTGCTCCATGATTTACTATATTATCCTTAATTATTTATTATAAGTCATTTTTATATTAGAATTAATAATATTTTTTACTATATTACCCTTAATTAATTATTATAAGTCATTTATATATAAGAATTAAAAATATTTAATTTTAAAAATAGATATTTATGACGTTTGTTTCATCTGCTTTAACCATGATTTTACTATATCATCCCTAATTAATTACTATAAGTCATTTATTTATTAAAAAATTAATAATATTTAATTAAAAAATAGATGACATGCCTGCCTATATTACCCCTAATTGTTTCTTGATTTACTATATTACTCCTAATTAATTATTATAAGTCATTTATATATTAGAATTAATAATATATTTTTTACTATATTTCTCCTAATTAATTATTATAAGTCATTTATATGTTAGAATTAATAATATTTAATTAAATCAGTGTACATTTATGTTTATATCTCATTAATATCGAATTTTAGTGCTAAAAAATATTTATAGTGTTGGGTCAGTGCTGACACGGGCTATGCACCTCTAGTAATTAAATTTTATGGATGGTCTTTCCATATAATTTGCCAAAGTAAAAAGGCAAAATAGGCCGAATAAGTAGATGAGAAGGGCATTTTAGACCCAATTGATAGGTGAGAAAGACATTTTAGGTTCAATAGGTAGACGAAAAGGATATTTTAGGCCTAATAGGTAGATGGAAGGTATTTTTGCACCATTTTACATAGTTGAAGGGCATTTTAGGCCCTTTTTAGTAAGTTAAATAAGATGAAGGATATTTTGGTAATCAATTAATTTATTCTTAGAAATTAGACCATGCATATTACTTTGAATACAACAAACCAAATACTCAATAAAAAATAATTTCAGTATAACTAATTCCAATATAACTTATTTCGGCATAACTAATCCCAATATAACTACACTCCCGACCAAACGACCCCTTAATTACTCTATTAGAGAAAGCTTTCAAATATGAAAAAGGTGTGTGCCTTTTTATTTAAACCAAAAAAAGGAAAAATTTCCTATAAATAGAAAAGGAGGTATATCAAAACAATAGCTTGACCTTTTTCTTTTTCTTCTTTTTCCTCAATTTCAATATGGCCATCCCCATAAATCAGGCGTGAAGTTCCTATAATTTACAGTACATCATTAAAATCTTAAAAGTTTTGTTTTTAGCAAAAACGGATACTCAACTTTATCAATTAATGGATAATGACATAAAAGCAAAACTAATCTCGACTATGGTTACAACTTACAATTCTATACGCTTTTGGTTCCTTTTTCAAATTAATTTAATTCACGACCAGGCTAAAAAAACTTATCTCCCCCTTTATACTATGTATTTGATTTATTGTGGTTAATTCCACGAAGCTAACATTGTATAGAAGGAATGACGTAAAAAGTGTCATATAAATCGAAACATAATATGTGTATATGTATTATCATGCATGTATCAACAGTTGATGCCTTTTGGGAAGATTATGTTTTATTGTATTTTACTTATCACTTATATCTTGTTTACAATAATGGAAATCTTATTCTAAATTAATAACATGATCGAATCATGTAGGTTGTCAAATACTTTTGTGATCGGAGAGTTATAGAACACGAATTATTATCTAAATATTTAATTTGTTATTCAACTAACCATGTGAGGTAAGAGCTTAAATACAATTCTTTTAAAACTTATAAGCTGTCAAACTACAGATTTTTCTCTTAAAACGAACGAATAATCTAACTAATATCGAACAAACAGTTATACAATCATTAAAATATTAAAAAACCAAAGACGTGGATGAACTTGGAAGGCTCAACAAGATTGAGTATTAATTAAATAGCTAGATTGGCGGTCCACATCGATGTGCCTTCTATTGTCCATATTATTTTTATAGTTTCAAGATAACGCAATTATGTTGGTATGATTAATTATTAGTTGTTGGTTTAATAACTTTTAATTATTTAAAATCACAAACGTACAGTTTGTTTCCAGATGCCATCCGTAGAGATAACTGAAGGTTAGCTAACACCATATTTGGATGAATTAGTAGCAAAAGTTTCTACGAGCAGCAAGGAAAAATTCTCCAAGTTACAGTCTTGTCCTCGGAAATATTCTCTTCATCTTAAAATACTTGTCATATTTTATTTTTGAGAGTTAAAATAACTTATCTTTTAAGATAAATTAAATTAAATTAATTTAATGTCTTACCATTATAATGTAGAAATTCGGGCTATACAGAAAATATTTATGAATTGTAAGTCTTCTCATTAATATGGTAAAAATATACATGTTTGAAGTGTAAACTTCTTTGCTCCCAATCACAGAGCCGTGTAATTGGTCAAAATAATTAATAACATTTTATTTATTTGTCAACTCTTTGGTTGGTATTGGTTTCTGACATAAGCAATATTGGCGTACGAATGAAATTCAAATGCAAAAGATTAAGAAAAACAAGAGGGAATCATATTCGTAGAAATAATTCAAAGATTATATAAGACTAAAATAAGTTGAGGAAGATTAAGAAAAACAAAAGGGAATCATATTCGTAGAAATAATCCGAAGATTATATAAGGATAAAATAAAGTTGAGGTTTGAATTATAAAAATGTAGGCTACCAATAATTAATGTCACAAAATTATAGTTGCCGCGCATAGATTGATATTATATTATCATTTTCACATTTGTTCCATTATCAAAAAAAAAAAAAAAATTGAAATCACTTTTTATTTATTCGTATAATTAAAAGTATAATCTCAAATCATAAAGGAGATATGTGCTACAAAGACAGTTAAACTAAAAAGCTCTTTTAACACTGTCAAGATAGTACTTTAATGTAAGTATTGTGCTGATCATGATAACTTAAATAGGCAAACATGATCTAAAATAGAAAAAACTAATAAAAATATCTTTTAATGAAAATTTAAATTAAATAAAATTCAATATGAACATTGAATATCGACTAGAAAAATATTTCTATCCTCGAATCCCATTTCTTTAGCGGTATTCTTCGTGAAAAACATTCTGCTTTTATTTTTTTTTTGGGAAGTTTGTCATTTTCTTTACAAAAATCATAAGAAAGGTGATACACAATATAATAGGAAATAAAACAGGGACCAGTAAAAACATGTAAGTAATCATGTAATGCCAATCGATAGACTGAAATGTAATAAGTCTCACATGGTCTAGACTGGACACTGAAGTGGTAGGGATAAGGTCCTTGAATAACCTATAGCACCCTCACCACCAAAGAATGTGTTGCAGTGGATGATGGGGTTGTTTCTCCCTTAAATTAAAGGTCTCGAGTTTGGGCCCTAGATATAAAAAAAATTCTTGGTAGGAAGCGCTACCCCCGAATGGGCCCCTACCCGGTACGAATTTGGATTAGTCAGATTCCAATGCGGGTACGGGACGCTGGATGAAAAAAAAAAAACATACAGCACCCTCTTCTTGAATGATGTTATTCATTTCTTTTTCTGTATAGTTTTCAATGTGCAGTTTTTGCATGTGATTTTGGACCGCAATAATGTTCGAAGACGTACCACACGATGTTTGACAATTATTCAAAATTTTAAATTTTCATGAAGCCCTCCAAAATCGAACATATTAACAGCCTACTAAAACAAGAGAGGTGCATTTCCTAAGTCAAAATTTAGCATTTCAAATACTTCTAATGAATCGCGGAGCCACAAAAAATAAAAATGAATAAAAAAATTGAGGAGTAGAAATCCAAATTCTTTTTTAAGTTTTCAATATTTTCGTCAATCACGAGTTTAAATTGACAAAAACTAATTAAAGTTGCCGCATGACTTCAACACACCGCTAATAATTGCTAGTAAACTACGATTATTCAAACTAATTATATGCAAAATACTGAACATCACAGTATATACAATGAAGAAAGAAATTAATTTTTTTGAACCACAGTAGGTAGTTTTTAATTGAACATGATGCGTGCCAAAAAAGTGAGACACGGCATTTAATCCAAACTGAGCTTAGAAACTTGTAGTTATATTTTTTCCTTAATAAGATACTCCAGTACAATGCATTTCTTAAAGAATATAAATAATTATTAAAGGGACATATATACTATAGTAACACCAAATGGGACAGAGAAAATGTGTGGAATTTTTATTAATAGAATATAAAGTGATGCCAATCAGCTAAGAAATATGTGGAGGATATAGAAATGTCGGACTAGGAGGGGGCCCTTGTGTGTTTTCTTTACCTAAAATCTTCAATGTAAGTAGTAGCTAATTTAATATTGATGTCCCTTTGACGACCAATTAAAAATTTTAATTTGGAAGAGTAATTCCATTTTATTTGGGTTAGATGGTCACACTCACCAATCTATGATTTATTTATGGTGGACCCTATTATAATTGGTCACTAGATTCGGTGGGTCGGTAACAATATAATCCAACCCTTTCAACAAAAATTATTACTCCACTTTAGCTTATATACTTTCTATTAAATCATAATGACAAGTGTTTCAAAAATGATCTTAAGAATTGACAATAAAGGAATTTACTTGTTTTGCCTTTTCTTTTTTTCAGTCTACGTCCATATATATAGCTAGGTTGCACATTACTGCCTCTGTTTAATCGTCAAGGAGAAAATATTTTTCATCTAAAAGTCAATATTAGAAATTAATTAGGTTAGTAGGATCTCACAAGTCATTCATCCAATGAAAGCAAAAACAATTATTAGAGGAAATATAGTATATATCAAATCTTGCAAGAAATAAATAGAAGCAAATGTATAATTGGACATTTGATAAACATAATCTTCCCATAACTAACTAAAGTAGCGTTTGATTGGTTGTATAAGAAAAAATAATCACTTTGCAATTCCTGTCGTGTTTGATTGGCCATGTTAAATGGTTAAATGTATCCTAACAATTTATACTAAACATGAGTTGTAAGCTAAAATGGAGGGTACATAACCTCTGAATTTTAATTAAATTTATATACTAACAATATAAAATATTTTTATACTATCAACGCAATATAATTAACTATAATAATTTATTATTTTTATTTTAATTTCTACATTATTATATATTGGGGTTTCTTATGAAAAACTACATATCATCATAAGTGAATCTGACCTACTAATAATGTAAATATTCCATACACCAACAATGAACTGCATAATGGGTTGTTAGTGACAAATTAAGTGCCGGGTAGCTTAAGGCAAAAGAGAGAAATAACGTCACACTGTTCGAAAGGAATACTGAGTGATTAGAATTTTGGAAAGGGAAATGAGGAGATGGTGACACGTAATTAAACTGGCAACAATCAAGTGTGGGGTGGCAGTGCCATTGCAAAATTATTGAATTTTCTCTTTCCAGCAGTACTGCATAAAATTGACCCTTCAATACTCCCATTCTTATTCAGTCTTCACCCTCATCTGTATACATTTTCCCAATCTACAGACATGTTTTTGTTTTCCTCTCAGCTCTATAGACTATAATTGAGGACCTTAATTATTATCCGCGTTTTGATCATATGCTCATTCAATGACCAAAGTCGGTCACGTACTCATTTTTTTCCTTGGTGCGATTATAACATGATAGAAACTGTCGAATCATGCATGAAAATACGAGGAAAGTGTCCATTAAGGTCTTACCATTTTTTGTCTAATTCGGTCTTGAGGTTATATCAGTGTGTGGTGGAGCGAGAAATTTGGTGAAGGATGCATGTGTAAATTTTATTCTCAATTATATCGAGTGCAAAATTAAATATACATTCATAATTTTTTGAACGAAGGGTATGCATTGACCACTCTTTGCCAGAGGTGGCTCCGCCCTTCGGTTATATCACATCTGAAAAGCTAACAAGAGGGTTGTTCAAACATTATAAGAAGTTCAAAATTTCATTCTTTTACGGATGTGAGGCATTCAATTCACCATCTCCCATTCACCATGCATATTGTAAAAAGTTTTTTTCCGCATATTTGTCATTAATTATATGAGATTTTTCTTTTGTAACGTAGTTACATGTGCGGTGAAATTATTGAATAATGACATGAGATTGCTTGTCATTTATCTATTGAAGGAAGGAATTTGCCTTTCCACGTCTAATATAATTAGGCTTTCCTCAGCCGCAAACGTGCGACAATTGTATGCAAATTAAATTTCTCTTTGGTAACTTTACACAACTGCGCTAAATGCACAAATTTAAGGGTCTTCACTCATATATATGTTTATTACTAGCTTTCCATTTTAATTCGTCCACATTGTGAGCAAATCTAAAAGAAGTAAAAGAAAATCTAAACCACCTCCAACATTGTTACCTAAAATGCAAGTCAGTCAAAAGTTGTTCTCACTAGCTAAAAGGCAAAAACTTGGTCCAATGCAAAATGTACAACATTTTTTGCTAAGGTAATCGTCATTTGGTCATAAACCACGTCCAAATGAAAGGGAATATAGCGAAATGTCAGGAAAGTGAAGAATACTTAATAATTAGGGCATGTAAGCAGTATGCTATCATTGTAGCTGCTAGAATTTGACTGGCATGAATGGATATTATCCAAACCAAGGCCATGCGTCTTCAGTCACTCCCAATATGGATCAAAGACATTAGAGACAATGAAACTGAGAACTAGTACCCATACTTTCTTTGACCACACATGTAAAATGTGTATGTTCAAAGATTCTAATGCATGTACGTGGCAGCTATAGGATAAGAAACTTTTGCTTTTTGACTTCGATCTAAATAATATAATCACGATAAATTTACTTGTATATCACTCAGATACATAATTCAAATTTCATCAAGTACCTTTCTATTTCTCATTATTTACAAGTGCTTCAAAGCAAAAAAGTTTTTTTTTTAAATATTTGGTGGTCCTCGTGCATGCCCACAGTGGTCCAAGACAAAAGTACTCTCTTAATTCCTGCCACGGCAAAAGGAGTTGCAATTAAATTATGCGTATCCTGTGTTGAAGAGTCAAAAATAATCTGTGAAGCGCATTGACGCGTGCATGTATAGACAATAGAACTTAAATACATTTCCGGACAACGTATTCCTTAGGATTCAGAAGATCTTTTAGTATAAAACTAAATGAAAATTATAACAATAGAAATTATTGAACTTGTAATTAACGATCAATCATTTTGACCCACTTTGAGGGGTAAAACAAGTTAAATCATATATATCACAGAGAGTTTAATTTTATTTGTGGTGTGTTATTTTGATCAATTTTGATTGAGGGTAGAATGTATAATAGCTAGATTTAGTCGGGATGCATCGCCCTCGTACATTGAGGACCTGGACAAGTTCATCACTTATAAGCTTTTTGATCCAATTTTTGTGTGTGCAAACTCAATCCCTTTGACTAGCTCATTGATGCTATTTCATTATATTAATTAAGTAGGGGGGGAAATTGGAGTCTTTTAATTATTAATTATCTGGAGATAGCACTATTTACTTTCCTACTTTCTTCACAACACGATTGAGATTGGAGTTGTCCCCATGTGTATGTACATTGGGCATTAACATTGGGCCACCGGTGGAATACCATTTATTAGAGACAATGCCGCACTTTACTACTGAAAACTTGGACGGTGGTGTATGACTCATGTCCAACGAAAGTCAAAAGAGACTAATAACGGAGATTGGAAAGCTTGTGAAATTAATTTATTTTAAAAAGTTCGTTTTTTATAGAAATATTTTGGTAAGAAATGATTTGTGTTTGGTTAATTAATTTGAAATTTTTTTTGAGTGATTATTAGTGTTTGAATAATTTTTTAAAAAGTACTTTAAAGTGTATTTTCTAAAAAGTGTTTCCAAAATAGTTTTTCAGATGAAAATTAGGAGTACTTTTTTAACTTATGAAAAACAACTCCTATTGTTCTTCAAAAACATTTATTTTCTCCCAAAATGTGGCTAAACACCTCACTAACTTTTTATATTCTCTCCATCCAACAATACTTGTCCACTACTAACTTGACACACATGTTAAGAAATAATAAATAATATGAATAATTTTACTATAATATCCATTGAACATAATAAATTTAATGCATTGATAAATGCATTGAGTGATGAATTTTAATAGCAAGGGTGTAAATGGACAAAAAATGATAAACTATTCATTAATTTTAGAATTGAACAAGTATTATTGAATATTAATAAGCACTTTTAGCCTCTCAAAAGTTTGGCCAAACAAGCTATAAATACAGCGCGTAGATCCCTTTTTCCTCTCCTCAATTACTTTGATTTTGACGAGTTTGAAGTTTTTGGCCGCTCCACATTAATACGTGTATATATACAATTTGGTCTTAATGTAAGTAAGCCCCACCTTAGAGTAGATCGATCTTAATTTGCATATTTGTTCATACATTAAAAGATTCGTTTGAATTATCAATTCAAAATAGGGTCCACTATATATCGATCATTGCCGGTACAAAATAAATGCACTAGCTAGAGCACATTATAAGTATGATAATAATGATCATAATTCTTGTTAAGGGAGCATGAAACATTAAGTGAAATAAATCATGACAAGTGTGATTTAATCCATCTATTCTTGGTTCTAATTTAGATCATCAGTTCTCTACATATACTCTTGGTTCCAAATTTCTAAGGTACATATGGTTCAAAATTTTCAAAACGCCCCCACAGTTCTCTTTCACTAATTTTCAAGAAATTAATCAGTGATCTATGAGACTACAAAGAGCAGTACGTAGTACGTACTACGAATAATCAACAAAAAGCTACCCCTTATTTACAACCAAGCGATTATTATTTTTTTCTTTTTTTTTTTTTCCTTTTCAATATTGCAAGTTGATAAAAGATGACGATAGAAGTTGCTTAGATTATTAAATTCCTAGCTTCTAAGTACATTAACATAAACACAAAATTTAGATTACTTTTGAGTAAAGTAGGAGAAGTTGATGCGATAATTTTAAGGGGAATCATGAACATATTTTGACTCTTTAAGGTCTTGACGGTGATAAAATTTGTATTATATCATAAACTAGTGGACATTAATAGTTATATACCTCCACCATTTACTAAATTGATTACAGTGCTTAAGGATTTGGTTAGATTAGATTAGAGTGAAATCATTGCTTATAACTCACACGCAAATTTTATATGGAACAGACATATTATATTTTATTTATATGACAAAAATTTCCATCCTTTTCTCTAAACAATTCAATTCCCTACGGGGAAGGTAATAAGTTGAACAAGCTAGTGGGTGGGGACTTGGGATCCAAATGGATTTAGTGACGCATTTATTCTATTTACTTGACTATCCAAGACTAAAGTTTTGCATTTTACACCATGCTTTGGTTCATAAAGTACTATAATTACTAGTAATTTATTATAATTTGGATTTGAGGATTAGACAAGAACTCACAGCAATGTACTACTGAGTATATATTTAGTTTATTAAACAGCCATTTGCAAGACTTTAAGCTACAGCATCTTTAATACTTTTATGGAAACGACAACAGTCAACAAGATCCTTCCAAAGTAATTAAGCATGTATCGAATGTGATCTGATCGAATATCTCATAAATTTATAATTTAAAACCATTTTTTTAACTATATGTTTAATTACAATTATGCTTGCTTAAATATATATATATATATATATATATATATATATATATACTTAATTCACTAGCTGGCCGAAACCAGTGTCAAAGCAACTGAAGAAAAAGATGAATGATATGGTACAAACTTTTTCTCCCATGCAATTAATCAATTACTATAAGAAATAAAAGTGATATACTTATCATTATCATAGTATTAATAATGACTCACATGAGCACCTACTTTGTTAATCCTCTTGTCGAAAATTAAAGTAGATCTCCTGTATCAACATCATTTGCTTGTTTTCTTAAATCCTATGTTCTCATCCATTTATTAATTAAATTTTCTCCCAGCAGGATCCAACGCGTAAATTCTACGTGGATCGAAAGTTTTAGATATTCTGAAATGTAGTAGCTTTTTCTCATATATTATATATTATTATTGTAGCGATTCATAAACAACTTTAGTCCTAAATCCGCCTTTGATAAGTTTCATAATTGGACTTCCATTTCCGCAACGAACTCTAGCGGAGGATCAAGTTTGGAATTCAAATGTGAAATTTGAGATAGTAACTTAATAAAGAATAAGTACAGCAGTAGCTTTTACTCAAAATGTACTTTCATCGCGATAACTTTTATCAAGAATAATTATAGGTAATTTAAAGAAATAAATCAATAATGGTTTGTTTTGTTAAAAAAGGTAAATTTACTTGTCAAGTACCTAAAAAGGGTAAAATTTCTACATGTAAATTTTACTTGAAAACTTTCTACTACTTTATCCCCCTCCATGGGCTGGGGGAAAAATAAAACTTCGATCTGCCAAAACAAAAGTAAAAAATAACACATGAAAATGTTTACTGGAGTATAGATTTGGTTATTGTATCAGGAGTGATAATGCAGAAGTGGAAAATAAGGCATCATGACGGTCGGTGCAAAGTAGTGATAGAATTTTGAAAATCCATCAATAAAATGATGACACATAAACATCAAGTTTTGGATGGCACCTGCAAACTTGACCCATATTACTCCCTATTTGAACAACCTTTTCTTATTCAAGACTCTCTTGCTACCTTCACTTCATCCACCCTTTTCTTTATTCTAAAATTTTATCACTTTCTGAAGAATAAATACCTATCCCCATTCTGATTTTTATATTAAATAGTATATAGTAAATGTCTTAGAGGTGTGAAAACATCTTCCCCATATCTTCATGACAAGATTTTGCTTCTCTCAAAGTCTATGGTCTTTTCCCTTCCACTTGAATATATTTTGTCCATTAGCTATCTTTTGGGGGAAGGACTCGTCGTCATTCTTTCGGTTGTAACATGTGAAATCATTGGAAATATTATGGATTCACGATTATAATTAATTAGGAACCTATTGGTTGAACTAGTGAAGGAATAGGACACAAGGATAAAACAAGGACACAAGAAATTAAAGTTCTTGAAGCTCCTCATTTTACCGATGAGTTGACAAGACGAGCCTCTCCTGCTTCTCCATATTACACAATTAATATCAGTTCTCTGAACTATAAAATAAAATAAATTGATCAATGTATAGTACGTAATATATAATGTTGGACGGTGACGGACATGAACGTAAATGACCTAAGACAATGCACCTGAAACCTTTCCAATTTTTTCGTTGGAAAAAGGGGATTACACACTATATTGGTGGTCCCAGACCGATCTAGCTAATAAATTTTGAGTTCATTAGTGATTAGCCTCAGCTCGAATTTTATCCAAGTATTAGGAATCGATTAAATATATGAAAATAAATTTGAACTAGTAAATTAAATACCAAGCTTAAATTTATAACATTCAAGTTATCATAGATTTATCCTCATGCATGCACCCATATCCCTAACGTATGGTCATATTGGAATTGGACCGGGCCAGTTTCCAAAATTGTGACACTGTTGAAGGAGTAGCAATTATGGTTACCACCTAACTACCATTGTTATACTATATACTTACTGTATATATTATAGAATTTAAGTTTGTGCACTGTCAGTGTACAGAATATTCGACACTATCAGTAAACTTGACCTGCTGTTGCAGGTTATCCGGTTTTTCTTTTTCAATTTTTACGTAAAAAATTGAATAACCTACAATAGCAGATCAAGTTTACCTGATAGTATAGAATATTTTGTACATTGACAGTGCACAAAACTTAAACTCTATATTATATGGGAATCCCACCGAATACCATTTATTTGGCACTTCATTAATGGAAGTTGGACGGCGATAACTTATTTTCAAAGGAATTAATAGAATGGAAGACCCCTTTTTCTACCTTCTACTATTTCACTTAGTTGGACGTTTCTTTTCGAAGAAAGTGTAACAAAAAATTTCCAAAAAGTTGGTTTTTTTCAAAATAAATAAACAAAAGGAAGGAAATCAAAGTCATTTTGAAAGACTTTTTCAACCAAACACTATTACAAGTGTATATGAGATGCACATGTACATTAGTAGTTGGAAAGTGGACACTCTAGTAATAGGTAGACGTTTCTAGGAGCATCATGCTACTCCATCTAACAAATTAATTTTCCTTTACGATACTACTTCGAATTCCACTTCGTTTGTGCTTGCCATTCATGAATATCATCTCAAACTCTAAACCTGAACGTATAAGGTTCATCTGAATCCACTATTTAGATTCGGACAAACATAAATTATAAATATAAATTGTGATAAACTTCAAAATTCAATTTATAATGTTCAAATATTAAAATCGTCTCAGTTCATCCAACCAATAACTAAGTTCAAGAAAATAGTATTTCGTGAAATTCTCTTCCAAATGGGTGGCAACACTACAACATGAGTACTAGTTGGATTAACCAAGAGCTACCCCTTTAATCTCAACCAAGTGAATTAAGATTAATTTTTAAAATGCCAAGTTGTTCAAAGATGATGATTCAAGTTTTCCAATTGATTCGATTCCCACTAATTACTAAAAGACAAGATCTATTAAGTGAAGTGGGGGAAGTTGATCGGAAAATTAAAATTAAGGGTAATATTCTTTGACAATTTGAGTGTTAATAATACTAATAACTTATTCTTCAGGGAGATATAGAATTTGTATTATCATGAAATTGTGGACAAGATAATATACCTCATTAATTGTAGAGTTTAAGTTTTTTTTATGCGTCATCAGTGTATAACATTTATTTGATGGTGTAAAAATATCTCTTATATTAAGGGTGCACAAAACCTATAATCGATTGATGCTTGAAGAGATTGGTTAAGGTAATTGGAGTAAAAGCATTGCTTATACAGTCGTATGTAAATCTTGTAATTGCAGTTTTCCAAGTTATAATTGGTTCCGATGTGGAACAGAAATATTTATATAAGAAAAAGTTTCCATACTTTATTTTTGTAAAATAATTCCATGGGGGTAAAGCCACTAAATTGAAAGACAAAGGGGTGGGACTTGGGAATCAAATAATGGATTTAGTCATGCATTATTTTATTTATACTTGACATGTCACGGAATACTAAATTTTTTGTCATTGGCTGTGTTGGCTCAAAAGTTACTTTGAGTGAATATTTTCTATTGTTAATGACATACTCATAATAGGCTAATAGCAATGGAACAAAGAAAGGTAATGATTACCAACAAAGTGCTAACGTAAAACAAAGACAAAGTATTCTAAAAGTCTTTTAATTGGAGGATGACTAGTTGACGGCACAATTACGGTGGAGATTATACATTAGCACACGTAATTAGTAACGAGAAAGTGGATTAAGCGATCGCACTTTATTTTCTTAATTTTAACATGTCTATTATGTGGGGATTTAATTCTTTTTTATTAGTGAAGCACATAAAAATATTTGATAGTAGTAACGGTGATTAGAGTCGAACTCAACTTCTTTGTCTACGCTAACATCATATTATATTAAAGTAAGTGATCATTTTATCTTAAAATTTAAGCGGACAGAAAAGACATACTATTATCTACTTGTTTATATTCTTAGAACATATAGTACCCAAGATTTTCTAGAGATAAAAAGGAAGAGAAAATTGTCAAGATTAGAATTAGATTCTTTAATTTGAACACGAAAAAAAAAAAGATTTACCAAAATTTGGTACCAGAAGAAAGATGAAATCAATATTATTAAGGACGTTTACCAGAATTTAGATCTGGTAGAGTACCTTGTTGTCCAAAGCTAGTGTATTAGATCTAGTGCATCAATCTAAACCTGTTTGAAATGAGTTATGAGAGCAAATTAACTCAATGGCAGGGTGATTCAATGATAAATCTAGTAAAATTTTTGCTTGAAATGAAAATTTTTAATAGTAAACTCTATAATTTCAACTTCACTTGAAATAATAATGAAGATTGTGAAATACATTTTTTAAAAATATTTAAATAATAATAATAATAATAATAATAATAAAGAGAAAAAGTTATCTCATTTTCGCAAGAAATATTTGAGAACTTTGAACTAAAGAACTCAAACTTTATATTAATAAATAAAATTTTAACAATAGCATCCAAGTTAATGCATTGCAAACAAATGGCTAACATCTTATTAACAAGAATTAATCCTTACTTTTATTGATAATCATATTAATATGTGAAGTTAAATGTTAAGTGTCTTTTTAAAATATTATATCGAAACATTTTTTATTCAAGAACAAATAAGATAACTCTAAATTATTACAGTAAAGAAAACAACTCTAAATTATTATAATAGTATTTTTTTATGTATGTTTTTATACGTAAGACCTATTAAAATTTGACTTTAGGCCACTAATTTTATTGAGACGCCTCTACTAAATGAAAAGATCAACCAGTACTTATCCTAAATATTTTTCCACCAAAGACAGTTATAGCAAATTAAATTTAAATTGTTGATTTACTAAGTTAATAAATTTTATTAAATTATATATTTACACGAGGATTCGAATAATTAAGTTGGTGACCATAAACTAGATATTTGTGTATCTTTGTGATTTAACAACAGTCAGGAGATTTTTTCTTCACATATATTCGTAATTTTCATCCCTATTATGTTTAACAAATAATTGAAAGTATCACGTTTAATTATTTAAAAATTAAATACAATAATTTGATTCCCTAGTGGCACAAATATAATCATGCATTTCAATCTGATGGCAACCTTTAATTAATTCTAGACTATTGAAGCTGAGTATGTGGATATTCACGTCTAATTTTCTATAGAAATTATATTATGAATATCTTCTTAAATTTAATTTTAAAAAATTAGCTAGAAACCTTGCAATTTTGATATAAAATTGAGTTATTACTTTTATTCAAAAGATGACTTTGAAATGAGCTCATAATTTGATAAGAACTTAATTACTTAAAATTGCCTTTCATTGTTCACACGATATTTGGACCCAAATATTAATTAACTCCGATTACTTTACTGAGAAATAATTCAAGATATCCTCTTGAATATATTTTTTCTGCATAGCTTTCAATTATATTGTACCATCTTCTCTCTATCATTGTTTGATCTTTTAAGAATTGGCACATGTGTTAGCATAACCACATTTTATTATTGTTAGCTACTAGAAGTTTTTAATTATTTATTGAATCGCTTTGTATTTTTGTCTAACTGGTAAGAAATGGGCACCACGTTTGTTTTCCATAAATTAAATATTACTTATTAAACAAACAAACAAAAAAATGTAAGGTAGAATATTTAACCTAAATATATGTCAAAATCAGCTGGAGGGAACAATTATTCTCTTAAATTAGCTGGGGTAACAATTATCTCTTCTTCTTTTTTTTCATATCTGGTGTCCGGTGCCTTCATTGGAAGGCCCTGACTAATTCAGATCGCGCGTTGCAGGGCCCATTAAGGTGGCAGCGCTCTCAACAGAGTTTTCTCCATACCCAGAGATCGAACCTTCAACCTCTGGTTAAGGAAGGAGCAGCCCCATCCACTGCACCACAACCCATGTTAGTAACAATTATCCTCTTTACAAAAGTGTAACCTTAAGTACCTTGGTTTGCGATATAGAAAAAAAAATTGAAGCAATTAAATAATTATTTTTCTTCAATGTCCCCAACAATAGTACGGGCAACTCAATATTGGTGAGAACACTTAAATTGTATGTTCGTAAAATAATATACGGAGATTAGAAAAGAGTCGTAGTACAAGGACCTATTATGTACAACACTATTTGATATTTCAATAAGAAGACGTGACCTTCTGATCACATTACATACATCAGATTATTTATTTTGTAAGTGTATAAATCAAGGGCAAACAACATAAATCTCAAATAGATTGGAGCTTAATTATAGAAAATTTCGGTATTTTGCATAATTATTGAAAATCCTAATTTTGAGTTTGTCGAGATACATAATTAGCTCCGAAAACATTCAACGAAGATATACATTTTTTCCTGTGTAAAGATACATAATTAGCTTTTGATACATTTTTTTTTTATTTTGTGTCTGTCGAGATACATAGTACATCCAACGAAGATACATTTTTTCCTTTATATAAATACATAATTAGCTCTCGAAACCTTTTTTTCGATTTTGGGCGTATCAAGATATATAATTAGCTCCCAATTGATCCAACAAATATACATAATTAGTTGAAATATTTGTAATTATTTTGTAAGGTGAAAATATGTGTAAATACCCTAAGTTAAAATGTATATTTGTGTTATTTTTCCATAAATGAAAACCCTTCCAAATAAGCAATAATCATGTGCAGGTCGACTCAAATTAATATTCATATCAAACTTTATAACCATATAATATTCTGGAAATTTTTCCAATTTAAAAATAACATGGAGCTATCTCAATAGGCTTTTCCAATTTTCATGAAGGTATAACTCTTCCATCCTTAATTAATGTACGGCAAAGTAGTTGCTCCCTCAAATTATACATAGATGTTGTTAATCTGGTATATTATATTTATACTCTTATGAAAGGAACGGATAAACGTGGATATATATAATGTTAACAAAGGTCAAATATAAACAAAGTACCAATTTAATTTATTTGTGTTATTGTTCTTGTATGTGTTCTATAGATACCTCAATAATAGATGTTATTTAATTTGGTATATTGAAGATATTCAAAAAGAAAAAGAATAAATTTAATTTATTTGTACTAGCCACATCTATTATATAAAATATCTCAATAATAGATGCTATTTGATCTGGTCTTTAGGTGATATTTAAAGGAAAGGATAACGATACATATTATACACACATTAAGGAAAGTCAAAGAAAAACGAAAAATAAATTTAATTTATTTGTATTAGTCTTATATATTCTATAAAAAAAATACATCAATAATAGATATTGTTATTTAATTTGGTATATAAATGACATTTAAAGATAAAAAAGGATAATAATACTTACATATACACACGTTAAGTTAAAACAAATAAAAACAAAAACTAATTTAATTTACTGTATTAGTGTTGTGCGACAACAAGCTTACTTGGCAGACACATCACCAGTCAACGTGGACACACACAGCAGGATAGTGGAGTTGTGAAAAGAAGTAAGCTTTGTTACTGTTCTATTGCTAATTTCTTTTCTAGTTTTATAAGTCAGTTGAATTTTGTAATACTAGTCTTCTCTATTTTTCAAATTATTATCCGATTGTTTCAGTTAGTCTCATGTTTGGATCATGTATATAGGGAGAGAGTGTGTATTATATTGTATAATAAAAACGTATTTTTTTTAAGTACCCTCTATTTTTGAATTTTATTAATTTCATTAATCTAGATTCGTGTCGAGTAGGACTTATTAAGGTAATAATATATATTAAGGTAACAATATACTCTCCAATAAAAAATTCAGGGTTCAAATTTAATTAAGACATCCAATTAGCATGGAGGAATTTAATGTCTCTACTATCCCATCACACCCATGTATTGTAAACAAACGTCATTCACATATAACCTTTTGAATGGAAATGATAGTTTGTGAAAGATTGATGGTTTGTAATTCATCATCCAAGGAAAACACATGTCATTAGTAATTTCATTCGTCTAAGTTACCAATTGGAATATGGATCACAATAGTATGTATAGAAACACAGCATGTAACTTCCAAAAAAGGAAAAGTAATAGTCGAAGAAGAAATGTCAAATTGAATCTTTTAGTCAAGTTGAACTTGGAATAAAGTAGAAACGAACTGTTGTGAAGAGAACATGCAACTAAAATGGATGATAAACTCAAATATATGTGCTACCCTGTTATAAATAAATGGGAGAGCCCAACCCAAAAGACTATGTTGATGGGTACAAGAAGTCATTTGATCTATAAATCCATTAGTATTTCTCTATTTTTTCAATATGGGACAATTGGTTCATAACATACTCAACCTCTCTTTTTGGGTATAACAAAGAAGCATGGAGTCGTTTGATATATGAGATAAGTAAAATAATTTTGAGATATAAGTTGGGATTAACTTTATTTTATGTTTGGTGTGAAGTACACATTAATCATGAAGGATGGAATAAAATAGTCGCATGAATGTTTGTTGTTGTTGTTACAGAAGATTGATGAATATTTGGAATTTTGGATAGTTCATATATGTCCCACATCGGAAAGAGCAGAATTGGCAGTATGGACTTCTGCTTGTTTAAGTTGAAAAATTAACAACCAAAAGAAGTTAACTCGTCCCGTCGGGGGTGCTGAGGCGATTCGCTAATGATCGTATAGAGACCGGTGGATCGTGCCGACACCCACAGAACGAACACACTTTCTTCAAGGCGAGTAAGCCCGCCCTACTTTGGTGTGGCTTGCCCGTCAATTTTTGGAAGCCCTCACTCTTCTCTGGGGGCTCACAAAACACATAGTGTAAATATGGTAGTAATAATCTCTAATGGACTGGAAGAAATGATATCCCATATTTCACATGGTGAAGCCTCTGGGCTCTATTGGGCCAAGAAGTATACCTACGCTTGAGTCAATGTCGAAGTAAACTAGGCCCTATTTTAAGGTTGTTACTAAATCTGCCGTATGTAAACAATGTTGCTGACTGATGCTGATGAGGATTAATACCAACAGAGTCAAGTTCCAAAACTCTGCAACGTTGAACACTTTTGTAAAAATGACATACTAATAAATAAGGACAAGTGAGGGTACGTATGAGTCAGAAGTTTGTCTGTGAGAATTGTCTACGTTGTCTTATTTGTTTGTCAATTTCCTAAAGTATGAATTGTAAGTGTCAAATATATATCATACCTTAGTCAGCACTAGGTTCCCTTTGCTCTCTTTCATCTTCTTCTGTTAGATGTTTGATTTTGATTTATGTGTGTATATTAATAGTAAATATTCGGACGGATAGATGCACAAATTAAGATAATAAGCCTATTTATCTCCTCTCTTGCTTACGTACGTACTAATGCACAAAGGATTGACTTTGTAAACATGTGATGTCTCTTATCATTATGAATATTATTATGCCTGGATTAGTTCATGTACAACTCTCTATTTAGACAAGAATTTTGTTTATTTGTTGAATTGACTATAACATGTGCTCTACTGCTGTAACTACATCTTGATTTATAGGCCCCTTATTTTATCTATGGGCTGATGCCTGATTGTTCATAAATTTCAAGTCCATTGGGCTGCTTTTAACTCCAATTCAATGGATTGGATTTACTGGGTTAAATCTGTTCTCAACAAACGTAAGAAGGGATAATTATACATTTGATCACTCAAACAAAACTATGTATTTTCGCTAGCTAATGTTTATATTATATATTTGCTCGCTGCTTTTTTCTTTTTTCTTTTTTTGAATGGCTGGCTATTTATATCAATCACCCTAAAAGTAGTACATGAAAATATAAAGAAAGCAGAATGCATAATAAATCATAACTTCTATGTCCATGTGTGTTGTAGTCCATATAAGTATTCTTCAGCCCTGGACGAGTTAAGTCAAGTTATGTTCAAATTTACTCACCAATATATATTTATTCAATTGATTAAAGTTGGATGAATATAAAGAATTACACTTTCACCCGATGAACATAATATAACTAGCTAATAGCTACCATAATATTTTCTACCACTCTGTTCAAGTTGGTATTCCTATTTTACGATGGCCAAAAAAGTGCGACATGTTCAACAGTAGCTCATATGTACTAAAATCTTGCTTTTGCAGAATAATGTGGCCCTTCTTTTCTCTTGGGGCCAATGATGATTGATGTTTTAGTAATTATGGGTAAACAAAAACAGGAAAACCACCAAACTTGTCATTTTCTTATCACCTCAAAATTGATTGTGACATTCAATTTGAAATGAAAGGCCACACTAGAGCCATAAGTTTATAAAAACGACCATTTAAGTGGTCTAAATCTTAAATTCCTATTCCATAACATGTCAATTGATCATTCGATAAGATTTTATAGTATGTAGATATTTCACATGAAATCTAAATCAGTTGGCAAATAATTTGAAAAGAAATTTTGCTTTTTTAACAAATAAATGTGGGAAAAATAATAACTTATGCTCAATGATTAATATCTTCTCATTATCGTTCTATGTGACCGAATATATCAATTTTAACAGTATTTGTTGTGACATATATTTTTACGATGTCTTCCCTAGACAAGGCCAAAAAATGTGACATGTCCAACAGTAACTCACTTGTACTAAAGATATAGATATATATATATATATATATATATATATACACAAAATTTATATATAAAATATAAAGAAAACTATCAGCATTCAATATAAATATTTTAAAACTTTGAACCAACTACCCAAATCTTTATTGTAATAAATAATATTTTTACAATAACATCCAAGGTAATATTAAAAATACATGGTTAACGTTTTATTAACTTGAACCAATTCTTACTATTATAAATAATGATATTACTATGTAAAATACATTACTACACTAAAAACAATAATTATGAGAAAAAAAAAAAAAGACCATACCAATATTTTTTATATTATGTATATATAAATAATTTTAAAGCACAAATTACAAGCTAGTCAAATTAAATTAAGGAAGTGGTATTATTCAAACTATCCTCTTGACATTATCAAACTAGAATTTAGGACTGAATCCTTTTAATTAAAACTCATATATAACTCATTTTTAGTAAATGCCATGAAATTATTAGACTTAACACACGTTTTTTATCAGTTTTTCTTTATTTTTATTTTTTTGATTTTTTATCATGACAAAATTTTCTATGAAAATTGAGATGGGTAAGTGTGAAGTCCTACTTTTACTTTTTCTCAGAAGAATGACATGATATACTCTTAAAAAGGCGGCGATTCTCGCTGCGATTCTAATTCTGCTGAATTCTTTTTCTTAGAAAAATTTGATTTTTCATGATGACAAGATTTTTCATGAAAGTTGAGATGGGTAAGTGTGAAGTCCTACTTTTACTTACTTCTTGTTAGAAGAATGACCTGATATACTCCTAAAAAGGCGATTTTCGCTACGATTCTAGCTCTGCTGAATTCTTTTTCTTAGAAGAATGACCTGATATACTCCTCTAAAAAGGCAATTCTCGCTGCAATTCTCGCTGCGATTCTCGCTCTGCTGAATCGAAAGAATGAATCCGCATTTGGTCTTTTCTTGGTGAAGCCTCCGAACCCAAATAAAATGCATTTATGCCAGCATAACGAATGTAATTGTTTTCAATAATTTTTAATGTGATGAATAATAAATTGTCATCACAAAACAAATCTCAAAAGAGATAATTTTATTGATAAACATGCAGTTACAATTCTGTTTGTTTTCTTGATTTTCTCTCATGATTTTCTCCGGAATACGAAGGTTGGTTTTCTCCGTAATACAAAGGATTGATTTCTTTCATGCAGGTACAATTCTATTTGTTCTCTTGATTCTTCTCTCTTGATTTTCTCCATAATACGAAGGTTGATTTTCTCTCCGTAAAACGAGGGTTGGTTTTCTTCATAATACAAAGGATTGATTTTTTTATTGGTTGGTTTTCTCCATAATACAAGATTGATTTTTTCCTTAGTATAAGGATTGATATATCTTGTGAATTTGTGAAATACTGTCTTTTTAAGAAAAAATTTATTTGCCCTAATTCAGGTTTAGAGTTGAGTAGCCACCAAGTTAGGTTTACGAACATAAATTGAATTCTTCTAATAGAGTCCACAAATTTTAATATCTACAAATGCTTCCTACTTCAAAGCTAAGCTTGTCGGGATGTAGACTTGATGAATGTAGACTTGATGAAATTTAAAACGAATCTTGAACTACCCTTAGAGCTTCCATCTTCATGGTCTTGCGGCTACAAATTTGAATATCTAATTTATAAGAGAAGAAATGGAGGGCATATTTGATCCAATTGAGCGTGCCAATTTTGTTTACAACAATTTTAACGTGATGAATAATAAATTATAATCACAAAATAAATCTGAAAAAAACATAATTTTATTGATGAACATGTGGGTACAATTATGTTTGTTTCCTTAATTTTTCTCTTTTGGTTTTCTCCGTAATTCGAGGCTGTTATTGGCGTATTTCTTGAACGTAAAAAGATTTCGAAAGAATTATTTGAATTTGGAGTATTTAGATCTGTGAATCACCTTGACGTATTTGATTATCAAGAAGAAAGTATTTGAAATATATTCCATGATTTTGGATATATTTCATGATTTTATGGAATTTTGAAGATCGATGATCTTTTATGAATATTTTGTAAATTTGTGAATATTGAAAATGCCTTCTTTTTTTTGTTTGACTTATGGATAATCATCCCATGTCCCTAAATAAGTTATTGAATAATCTTAATAATATGATTTAAAAAAAAATAAAAAAATAACACGAGCTTGACCTAAAGTGAATGAGAAAATGTCATAAATAGTCCCTTAATTATGAGAGTAGGTCTAAAATAATTCCTTAACTATACACTTATTAATTTTGGTCTTTTAATTATTTAAAAACTTATCAAGTTTGATTTTTGACTATTTTTTTATAAAAATAACGCAGTATTTATATTAATGAAATTCTCGCTTTAGTGAAATTAAATTTTAACTGATTTCCTCAATTGTTTCTCTCTCCTTGCCACCTTTTTCTCAAATTTCTCTTATGATTTCTCAGGAAGAATACACAAATTCTAGTAAAAGGAAATATATTGTTGTTGCTAATGGCTTGAATATGCTATGTTCCGAAAAAGATGACAATAACAATAAAATTCGATGCAAGAACAAATTTTTATTACCATTGAAGGCAACTTGAACAAAGCAAAATTTAAGACGAATTTTAGTAGGAATTTTAACGACGAAATATTTGTCTTGAATTTTTATCAAGTTTGATATATATATTTTTTTAATATAAACAATGTAAGATTATACTAACGGTGCCCTGCCTCCGTGAAATTCTCTCTTCCTGCTACTTTTTTTCATGATTTTTTTCTTTTTGGTATTAATTTTCTCTGGCCATTTTATTTAAACTTCTCGGACCATGCTCAAAATCTCCATCTTGAATTTTTCTTTGTTCAAATTGTCTTCAATGGTGATAAAAGTTTGTTCTTGCATCTAACTTTGTCGTTATTGTCATCTTCTCCGAAACATAACATATTCAAGTCATTAGCAACAACAATATACTTCCTTTTATTTGAATTCGTGTCTTCTTTCCTGGAAAATTTTATTTTGAATTGTTGAGATTAGGAATTTTTTCACAAGAGGAATTTGAGAAAAAGGTGACAAGGAGAGAGAAATCATTGAGAAAATTGTTTACAATTTAATTTTATGAAAGCAGGAATTTCATTAATATAAATTTTATGTTGTTTTTATAAAAAATAGTCAAAGACAAAATTTGATAAGTTTTTAAAATAAGTAAAGGACCAAAACTGAAAAGTGTATATATAGTTAAGGGACTATTTTAGACCTTCTCTTCGTTAAGGAACTATTTATGACATTCTCTCTAAAATGAATAATATCACATTATATTAAGTTAAATAGCGCATGCACCGTTGGACCATTTTAGCCTAACACTTGCGCCTTCTAACTAGAATTTTGAAAAGTATTGATAGGTCTCCTAAAGAATCGTCAACCTAATTTTCTGGAGGAATCAAATTTTATTCTGATATATCATTATAAACACAGGAGCAATGTATTTTTCCAAAGAAAAAACATAATTGATAAAAATTGCTTTGAATCCTTATCCACCACTGGTCGTCCTGTTATGAAAAATATAATTGAAGAGATGTAACCCATGACGTGATAGCTGCCATCCTTTTTTTTTTTTCAATTTGGCCTACGTGTTTAGTTTCTACTCATTGTTTGCATCAATCTATATCTACTTCATAATAATGCTAATACATAGTTGTCGATTCCAATAGTTTTCAAAGGAGATCGAAAGAAAATGAATGAACAATACATAATCCTTTACAATTTGAATATAAGGAAGGAAAAAAAAAAGTTATATGTTATTCTAGATCACTTATGTGTAAAGTAAGATATTTATAAAGAATTACAAAATTAATTGACTCAAAATAACTAACAAATGATGATGATGCATATATATATGTCCACATTGGATGCTATTGATTTCCAATTATATGGTTCCTTTTGGTTTAAGAAATTGACAGATGTAATTGCCAAAAATAACTTGCATTCCACCTTATAAATTTTAATATTTAGTTATTCACACATTCTTTGAACGGGAAGTGGGCTCTTCCATTATACTATACGGGCAGTTTGGTTTAAGTTACAAAAACAAATAATTTTAGGATAAAATTTTTAATGCATGTTTGATTGGTAGTATTCAGAATAATTTATTTTGGGACTAATAAATAGTACTGGGATAAGTTATTCATTTATTTGGTGGGATAAAAATCCCATCATTATTTATCTTTGAGATAAAATTAGAAAAGGACACAATTGCCCTCCAAAGGTATTTTTATAAAATTATGGACAAGTTATCAAAGTATATTGACATTCCTTTTCTAACTTAATACATGTTTAATTATTAAATAAGAAAATATTTTTATATTTAGCTAAAAATATTTGAATTTTTTTTTTTAAATATAATTTGACTCTCCAAATATTAGTGATACTAAATAATGAAAAATGAGAGTAATTCTTTTTCACATTTTTTGATGATAACTTTTTTTAACAAAAAATGAGATTATCAATATTTTTATGAAATTTAGAACAAAATATGTAATTTAATATGAAATATTAGAGATTGAGAAAAGACATATTTTTCCCCCTAAACTTGTCCTCCAAACTAGCTTTAGCACTTAAACTTAACTTTCATTTATTTACCTCCTTTAACATTTTTAAAGTGTAATTATTTGACCCATAAAACTGACGTGACATCTTTTTAAAAAAAGAGACGCGTTTATTTATTAAAAAAAATAATTTTAGTAATATTATATTTAAAATATAATAAAAATCAATTAAAAAATAAAATAAAAATAAAAAATGAACACTTTTTCTCTTCTTATTTGTTCCTCAAATCATCATCAACAACAACACTCAAACCTCCATTAACAACCTCAATTTTTTTTACTTTCCTCTATTAACAACAACACTCAAGAACAACACTTTCCTTTAATTTTTTTCACTTTCCTCCATTAACACCACCGCCCAAGAACAACACTTTTATTTTTTTCACTTTCCTCCATTAACACCACTACCCAAGAACAACACTTTCCTTTAATTTTTTTCACTTTCCTCCATTAACAACACCACCCAGGAACAACACTATCCTTTAATTTTTTTCACATTCCTCCATTAACAACACCACCCAAGAACAACACTTTCCTTTAATTCTTTTCACTTTCCTCCATTAACACCACCCAAGAACAAACATGAAAACACTAGTAAATAATTTTCTCCATTGAACACCATCTCAACCTTCAATCCAACTCCCTCAAAATTTATGTAATAATTAAATTAAATTGATGATTTTGTTTTTGAATCACTTATCATCAATGAGATTTCTTTTGATTTTTACTTTTGAATTTTTTTCATTAATAAGACATTTTGCAAAAAATAATTTTAACTTGATGAAAGTATTTTTGTGTTTGAATAAGAAAGAAGAGGGTGGGGGATGGGGTAGGGGTGAGGCTGAAAGAGGAAAAAAAATGGCGGGGGAAGGGGGGGCTGGAAGGGAAGAAGAGCGAGTGGGGTGGGGGAGGGGGGGTGCTAGAATGGAGAAAGAAATTGGGGAAGGGGTGAATTTTTTTTTATATATATATATATAAAAAATAGTACATGTATATTTTTTATTTTTAAAATAAAAATACATAAAAATAATTATATAAAATATATATTATTTAAATGAAAATGGGGTGGGGGTGGGGGCATTTTTTATTATTTATATATATATATATATATAAATATATATATATATTATATATATATATATAATAAATATATATATTTTGCTTTTTAAAACAAAAATACATAAAAATAGTATGTGTGTGGGATTTTTTTAAAAAAAAAATCCTAATTTCTTACGTGGCAATGACCTGGCACTGATTTGGCACTGACATGGCGCGTGTGTAACCCACTCTCCGTTGTAAGAGTGATGAACAAATACACTTTAAAGATGTTAAGGGGGGTAAATAAACAGAAGTTAAGTTTAAGTGGTAAAGTGAGATTGGAGGACAAGTTCAGAGGGGAAAATATGTCTTTTCTCTTAGAGATTCATACACATTTAAGAAATATTTTATTTATGAATATATGATCGTTAAATTTATTTGAATAATTATTATGTTTATTTATATATTTTAATTTCTCTAAAAAATAATTAAAATGTCGACTCCATTGTTGAATTACATATTTTAAATTAAATAGTTTTTTAATCACTTAAAAATTGATATTGTATATATCAATTAAATAAATTTTAATATTCTATATTATATGAGTGATATGTGTTTAAATGAAGTGACATAAATAACAAATCCTCTTTTACTTTAACAAACTTAAGTTGAAAGTTTTTATTTCAAACTAAATTTAAACACACACAGCATAATCATGGGAAGACACATACAAAAAAATTAAAGTTAAATAATATGAAAATTTTATTTTTAAAATACACAAGATATAATTATGGAAATGCACACACACACAAAAATTATGCTAATTAAGATAAAAA
>NC_061118.1:154753919-154757831 GCF_002878395.1 Capsicum annuum
GTTATAAATATATTTACATTATAGTGAATGTCTATCAAGATCTACTTTGATAACTATTACGATTTGAAGCATCCATCTTTTACTCAGACTAGGAGTAAATTTCTCCTATAAATAGAGGGGTTTGTTCATTGTATTGATAATCTTATGATCTCTCATCCCTCAAGAAAAGAAATAAGAATTACTTTCTCTATTCTCTCTACTCTTCTTCTTTGTTCTTTATTATTTTATAACAGTTAGATTGTTTTCTCTCTAGTTTATAAAATATAGTTATACATTAGCTAGGTCCTTATCCATTGTTGTAATGTATGATAAAACAGATTTGTTTATATTTATGGAAAGAGAAATCAGATACTATATTTCTCTATCTTAATTAACGCAATTAATTACCTATCATTATGTGGTATATGATTAAATATAATAACTGAAATTTAAATTCAAAAAAAATCTTAAACATCACTATTAATTATTCTCATTTACAATATTTTATGTTGTTTATTCATTTTAACAGATAAAAAAGTCTTATTATTTCCTTCTTATACTATTTTTAGTAGTAATAAATTACATAAATAATAATAAAATATAATTTTAATTAAAACCTTTTTAAAAATTATGTAACAACAACATAAAATAATATAAAATCTAGTGGGAGTATTTGTTTTTCATTCTCTTTCATTTACTTTAGTAGGAGTAATATTAATACGTATAGATTATTTGAGTTCACACTGATATGATCCATTAAGCTTGTAGAAAATTAACTTCCAAAGTATGTTTTGACGAAAGAAGTTATCTTTCATTCACGGAATCATATAAATTTATTATAAATAATTTAAAATCCATGAAAAAAATAAACATCAGTTAACAAAATAATTAAATGAGAATAATATATATATATCCAAATATAGTTGATATATTAAGTTTTTTTGTTCCATATGTGATGTATTTATTGAATCAATGCAAATAACGGATAAGTTGAAATTTAAAAGATAACATTATACAACAATTGCACATGTATGTGGGCACATTATACATTTAAAAAATAATCTGTTGTAATGTATAATGTCATACTATACATTTAAATATTAACATTAAACATGTATATCCGAAGGTATAATGTAACCTTATACAATATTAATACTTTCTAATTGTATAATACCCAATAATACATAAAATGCCTTTTAAATGTAATAAGAACTTCTTAATGTACAACATAATGAAATATATAGTAGAAAATTATATTATACATTAGTCTTCAAAAAATAATTAATGTATAATGTCTGATATATTATAACTTATACGTTAAAATATAGGGAGAATACTCACAAAAATACTTGAAGTTTGGCCGGAATATCAGTTGAGCATACTGAACTTTGCGGGGGTCCTATTACCCCCCAGACTTATTTTTTCGTATTTTAATGGCATATATTTGCCTACTTGGACCATTGCGTGTAATTCACGCGCATTGAACACGTGAAAGTGTTAAAAAACGTTATAAACTTTTTTTTTGCCAAACAATCCCTCAATTTTCTAATTTTTTAAAGTTTTTTATTTTTTATTTATTTTTTCATTCTTTCTCTTCTTTCTTTCTTCTCTTCAACAATGGAGTCTTCAACAATGGTTGCTCCATTGTTGAATTGAAATTGAATATAATTTCATCACACACATACACACCCAAATGGATCCTCTTCAACACTCCCAATTCAATTACATCAATTTGATTCAATTTCAACACACACACACACACCAAAGGGGTCATCTTCAATACACACACACCAAAGGGGTCATCTTCAATTTCATCAAGATGACAAAATTTAACCCACCATTGCCACCACCAACCAACCACCATTGCCGCCGGCAACCACCAGCTAAGGGAAAAAATAAAAAAGAAAATCCACCAAGAGAGGAGAAAAAAGTGCCCGTCGAAACTGGAAACAAAAATTCTTGAAGCATCTGCTAGCTAGCTAGCTCTTAACTGTTGTGTAATGTCATGGTCCTGCAATTAGCAGATTCTGCAATTTTTTTAAGAAAATTTTTTATTTGAATAAAATTATTGAAGAAAGTTTTCAATTTGAATTTAAAATTTTGGGAAAAAAATTCTTTAAAAAAAAAGTATGAACTAACTAAATTTGAAGTCGTAATGAATTTGTTCGCAAGGCAAAACAGGGCATTTCAGGACTAATATAGAACAAGATTTTGGTGGAAAAATAATGAAAAGTAATAAGAATGGACTTGAAATTTGAAATTGACTTAATGGAATCATTTGAAATTTGATTTGTAGGAGGAATTTGAGTTGTGAAATCTTTAATATGGTTGTAATGCTGAAAAATGTTGAAAAGCGATAAAATGGAGAAGAAAGAGCGCGTATACTACGCTTTCGACCGTCAAAACTGGGTATAACGTTTCGGGGGGAGGGGGGCGGGGGGAATTGATTTCACTTTTAATATGTTTAAAGGAGACCTATTACCCCAACTACACACTCAATTTTTAAAGGAGATCTATTACCCCCCTAAACTTTTTTTTATCGAATTTATTACCTCCTAGTTTCTGACGTGTCAAGGGACGTGACTACACTGTCCATGGGCGCGTCAGTTGACTCTTTTCACTTATAAATTTTTTATTTTTTAGTTGCCACGTCATTATTTTTAATAATATAATAAATATTACATTATATGTCATTATTTTTAATAATATAATAAATATTACATTATATTATATATTATTCAATTCTCTCTTCTGTTTCTAATTAGGAATTTCTAATTTCTCCACTTTATTAAAGTGTGTGTCCCAACAGTCTAAACTCATCTTCTTCGATGAAACTTTTTAGCAATTATAAAGCAAGTGTAAAACACTTAACCTTCCCGTTTTAATTCTACTTATCAAAGATCATCGAAAATTTTAAAATCGATATTGTCCATTATTTCCGACTTCAAGGTCTTCGTAAATTTTAAAATGGGTATTGTTCATTATTTTCGACTTCAAGGTCGTCGAAAATTTTAAAATTCTCTACTGTTTCTAACTTTAAAGCCATCAAAAATTTTAAATTCAGTATTATTCATTGTTCTCGGCTTCGAGGTCATTGAAAATTTTGAATTTGGTATTGTTCGTTGTTTCAGGATTTAAGATCGTCGAAAATTTAATAATTAATATGGTCATTGTTTCCCACTTTAAGGTTGCCAAAAAATTTCAAATTCGATGTTGTTTATTATTTTCGAAATCAAGATTGTTGGAAATTTTAATTTCGGTATTGTTCATTATTTTCCACCATTCCGCCGCCGTCGCCACTACCAAATTCACCATGAAATTTCAAAATTCCTCCTTAACTCTTGAATTATGATTCTTCAATTTGTATATAAAATTATGACATTTTGAAAATCAAATTCTTTGTAAAAATTCAGAAATGACAATACATTTTTCCACTATCTCCCTCGTCGTTCCTACCACCTGTGACAATTGTAGTGTCGATGAATGGTTGTTTCTCCACCAAATCTTACTGGTTCAATTTCAAGATCAAGAATATTCCAATCCCTTTTAAGATCTACTGCCAATATACCTAACTAGTCTAATGTTTAAAGAATACAATACCTTCAGAATCTCAAAACAAGAAAAAGACTCAACCTTTTCAAGAATCCAAAATTGCATAAAGGGTGTCATCAAAACTAATTGTCTTTTTCAAACTAAAGCTTTTTCAAGAATCCAAAATCTGCATAAAGGGTGTCACCAAAACTTATTATTTTTTTCAAGCTAAAGCTTTTTCAAGAATCCAAAGATAGTAAAAAGGTAATCTTGAAACTTTCTTTTTCTAACCAATTTTGGATCAAATGTGAACAAAAATTGAAAAAGAAACTTGTGTTATGTAAAGCAAAAGACACAAACTTATAACAACAATAAGATGATTGCTTGAAAAGTCACAACCAA
>NC_061118.1:154760831-154827315 GCF_002878395.1 Capsicum annuum
AAGTAGATCTTGATAGACATTCACTATAATGTAAATATATTTATAACACCCCCCCCCCCCTTGAATGTGTAATTGGTAGATAATGTGTCTCGGTAAAACCTTAATAGAAAAAACCATTAGAATAAAAAATATAGTGAAGGAAAAATAGTACACATTTCTAACAATAGCATATCGGTTGCCTCATTAAAACCCTTACAAGGAAAACCCAGCGGGACAAAACCTCATAAGGGAAAAAGAGTACAACGCGTATTAACTCCACCTAATGAGAACATCCTTGAACCTTTGCATCCCGATCTTGTACACCATCTTCTTCAAAGTTGCAATTGAAAGAGACTTGGTGAATAAAACAGTCACACTGTCACTTGAACGAATCTGTTGCACGTTAATATCATCATTATTTTGGAGCTCACGTATGTAGAAAATTTTTGATGAAGTGTGGTTCGTTCTATCTCCTTTTATGAATCCATCAAGATGTGTTATGCATGTTGCATTTTTTCCGTATAAAATTGTGGGTACATTGTCACATTTCACGCCATATTTTTCTCGAATGAGATGTATCATGGATCTCAACCATACTCATTCTTGACTTGCTTCATGAATAACTATTATCTCATCATGGTTCGATAAAGTGGCTAGATAGACTGCTATGTATATCTCCAAGATATGACAGTGTCCCCACATATGAACACATTGTATGTTTGAGACCGAGATTTATGCCGGTTAGATGAGTACCCAACATCAACATAACCAGTAATATCGGGACTGCAATCTTTAGAAAATCATCAAAACTCATGTATCTTATCCCATTTCAATATCTCGCAGTAGGAGTAGAAATATACCTTGCTAACGAATTGAGCGAAAGGCTATATTGGGTCTTGTAGTATTTTACAAGATACATGAGTGCACCAATTGTACTAAGATATGGTACTTCATAACCAATCCAAATTGGTATATTTCTCATTTCAACAAATAATTTTATTGCTTTTGAAAACTCTCTAAGAGTTTCAATAATTTTCAAGCTATAAGCTTATACAATATAAGGATTATCAATAAGTTTCCCAGAAACTTTTATATTTTGAATCCTTAAAGAAGTTTTCATATAAATTTTGTCAAGTGACAATATTCAACATTTCATGTGTGACATCTTAGCTTCAAGTGTCTGGACTGCAAATCAAATAAGTTTTACGCTTACCAAGATGCATCCTTTCATGTCCCTTGATAAATGTTTCTACGTCAGCATGCTTAAATTAACGTAGAATTCAGATCCTCATAATCTTTCACAATATTGTGCCAATATTGTATCAAAAATATTGATGATATATCATTTTGTATCGGTTCACAATGTGACATAACATTTTGAGATCTCATCACTTCATTATTTTCAGGTACCTGAACCTCTCATAAGATTTCATGAAGTGTTATGTCGTAGACATTGCCTTCTTATTATGATTATTTGCTCCTTATCATTTTCAAGGATTATTTCATTTGGAACCGATTGGTCTACCACGCTTCACGCATGCATAGACTTTGTCCTTGATGGATACAAAATAGGAGCACTTGCAGCTTAAATATGAAATACTTTCGGCATTTGACTTGAATTATCTTTTGAATGAGGATCTGTTGATAATTCTAACATATTTCATAGCTGCTTATAATCTCTCCTTTATGTTAGGAAAACTAACATACATCCTCTATCTTCTTTGAGGAATCCATCTTTGTGCATCATGGTATATTCATTAATCATATACCGCACATCAAAACTATTAGATGGAATAGTTGGTTCATGACCTTGAACCAATTGAGGGGGAAGAAATAATTATAATTTATTGATCTAATGCATACAAGTGTTACTGTATGCAACATATCATATTTCAGACCAACACACGAAGCTTTGTTCTCATTAGTGATGGTTTACCTATATATCGAAGGCATTCAATGTCAAACCATCATCATCAAGATAACTTTCTTGACTGAACAATCTGAAAATTATGTTTTTAACTCAATTTTATTGAGCAAGCAACTTTATGAATGTCAAACTGCAGGTTGACAATGAATGTGCATGTGATCATCTTATTGATGCATCTTTTCAACATATCACATGATAGGTGAACGGGCCCATATTTACCTTTTATATTTTTCAGATTTAAGGAATTCAATCCCAACATTAGTTGGTCCAACCAACTTATCATAAGAACAAATGACATAAATAATTCTTGAAGAATCTTCTAGTTCTTCAATACATGTCTAATATTCAATATGCACATCTTCGAGATGTCACAATCGTTCATATCAATTTATGAACTTTTATTCTAGTAAACTCCAAGTTTACCATTACATGTACTTTTTTTTTAAAGTAAATTTCAGATTTACTATTAAATGAATAAATTTTAGATTTACTACTTTAGAAGTAGATTTCAAAATAATTCTTTTCAGTTATTCTGCCTCATTCGGAGGTGAGTTGTGATACCATCACAATCAAGTACACGTTTTCATTAATAGGCTTCTCATTCCCCATGAATAGAATATAATCGTGTCTTAAGTCTATCAAATTATGATAGCTTATAACCTCTTTCAAAATTTTGCTACTTCAGAAGCAAATCGAAGTATACACATGGTGTAAAGAATTTTTCTCTATCATATCTTATGATCATAATATGGGTGTGAAAATATCATCACTTTTAATGATTATAATCATATTGTCCCTTTACGCTTATATTCGTGCATTCAATCACTTGTCTCCTTTCAGACATATTATGCACTGCTGCCACATACACCTCAAGAATGAAGTAAGTTGTTATATTTCAGACTTATCATATATTGCTACCACATTCACTTCATGGAATGGAGCATATTTAATGGGTCGGATTTCATGACTTTTCACCAAATACCCATTATTTTGCCTTAGTCATCATAATATCATCAGTATGGTGCATTGAGATTCAAACTCAACGTCTTATCCATATAAAGGCGTCTTAGGCATAACTTGATATTGGAACTTGAATCCAAAATCTTATCATCACGGTATTTCAAGAACAAATGTAATTTTTTAATAAAACACGCCTTACGGCTAAATTAATTTCTTACCATATCAAAGATTCAAACTTACCATACGAATCTCAATTGATAAGAGACTTTGTGTAACCTTGTATTATAAGTTAAACTCAGATGGTGGCCACCAAAAATATAAAGCAATTGACACTTTATTATAAATAGTGATTGACTTCACGGCAGCTAATACGTCTATAAAAGCACCAAGAAAATTATCATTCATGTCAAATAAAGGCGACTTAAATAAGCAGTAACTATAATACTATAATACTATAATACTAAGAAGAGAACGTATACACACATATTCAAACTTTAAAACACATAGTACTATTATAATAATAGTTATACTTATCTTATGAGAGGTATTTCGTTCTGGATCTATGGTATCCCGAGGTTGTAAATATTATACCAAAATCAATTGTTTCTTCTTCACTGAAAGAATCATGCATCGGTGCATCAGTGATATTTGGTTCTTTGTAAGAAAGAAAACCAAATTTTATTTGATAAATTCGAGACTCGTGTTGATAACGTGTTATAAAACAAGAAAGAATAATAAAAAAAAAGAATAGAGAGAGTAATTCTTATTTCTTCTCTTGGGGATGAGTGATCATAAGATTATCAATACAATGAACAAAACTCGTCTATTTATAGGAGAAATTTACTCCTAGTCTGAGTAAAAGACGGATACTTCAAATCCTAATAAATATCAAAGTAGATTTTGATAGACATTCACTATAATATAAATATATTTATAATACTAACGAAATTATATGTAAATATTTTCACTATATCAAAGATATTTACGTGGTTTGTACATCTCCTTAGGGTATTCCCCCATAATTATTGGGCTTTAATTCACCGCACTGTACACAGCCAAATTTTCCATCTTTCTTACTCCACTTATTTTTTTCAGCGTTGACGTACGTGCTAGCTAGCTTATTGAGGCACACTAATTGAGCTCTTTGCCCGGCATTCTTTTTAATTTTAATTTTCCTTCCGTATCTAATATCTATTTAGGTCTCAATTAATTTGGATTTACATTAATTTTTTTTTTTAAATGAAGGTTCAGGAAGGAAAAATCAAGAAGGGGAGTACAAGATGGAGATTTACTTATTATCCTATATTAAGTAAAATGTTTGTTTTAGGCTCACTTTTTAAAAAAACATGAAATAGATCCATATTCTCTTTTGTTTTTTGGAATCTAACTAGTAATGCCTATATTATAAAATTCATAATCTATTTTTTGAGAATCTCTTCTTCTTCTTCTTTTTTTTTTTTTTAAAAAAAAAATGAAACTCTAGTCTATAAAAGTGCTAGAAAGTAGAAACCAGTCTCAAAATTTGGACGATGCGATCTGAATTCTGAAATCATGAAAGTACTTTTCCGAGAATCAAACATTTTTGAAAACTAAGAAGTCGTTTAAAAAATGGGAAAAAGCATCGTTTACATCTCAAACTATACCCGAAAAGTCGAAGCCACACTTAAACTATACTAGTGACCGTAAAACTATTTACACCCTGTCAGGCGACCACCACTTGCATGTGGTGTAGTGTCTTACACGCGCTGCCACGTCAGCACCACGTCAGTAAAAAGTATCACTTTTTTATAGTTAAGGTGTGTAATAGGTCACTTATATAGTTTAGGTATGGATTTGACTTTTCGACTATAGTTTGGGGTGAAAACGATGCCTTTTCCGTTAATGTTTTTAGCCGTCTATTTTTGTTATTTAATAGGCTGGACGCGCCTAAAATAAGTATAACACACGCGCCTTAGAATGGGGGTCGTGGGGAGGTAATAGTATCACTTTTATATAGTTAAGGTGTGTAATAGGTCACTTATATAATTTAGGTGTGACTTAGACTTTTCTTGTATAGTATGGGGTGAAAATGATGTCTTTTCCCTTTAAAAAATTTACAACTAAATTTTGTAGAAATGTAATCAGAAGGGCACGAGTTTAAATCTTGAAAATAAGAGTAAAGTAAGACTGCATAAAATAGACTCTTATGATCAAGCCTTTTTCCAAAATCTGCGCATAACAGGAGTTTTAGCCCCTTACTTACTCAACTAAATTTAATATCTCTAAAATAACTTACAAAATAGAAATAAGATTGTGTCAGCATAATTTTTCCAAAGTTCTTCTATTTGTGAAAATTACTATGTTATTGTTTTGACTTGGTCTTGTAAAATAGTATTTCAATGAAAGATAAATAGTTACGTTAACTAAAGGGATAATACTCACAAAAATACTTAAATTTTGATCGAATTTCAATTGATCATATTGAATTTTTCAGGGGGTTCTATTACACCTAAACTTTTTAAAGTGAATTTTAAAGCGAGTAATAGAACTCTCGCAAAATTTAATATGATCAACTGAAAATTCAGATATTTTTATGAGTATTATTTCTTAAGTAAATAATTCAATACCAATTACTACTACATTTATTAAATATCTTTTGGAGAAAAACGTGAATTAAAAAATAGAAAATGTAGTTAAGAAGAGTCATTGTATATTAGGTTTATATCTCGTGTCCTTTTTCTTCTTCCTTTTGGTGTTAGTTTTTCCATTTATTAGGGTACTTGGAACAAAAGTACAAAAACCCTTGCCCACGCGCTTTCACTCAAAACAATGAGAGGATAGCGATGGCACTTTATTTTTATATTTTTTTCCTCTCATTTATGTGATCTATTATTTTTTTTATTTTGACACAAAAAAGGGTCACATTTTTTTATTTATTAGCTTTTTAAAAACACAATTATTTTTTTATCATTGTTAATCTTATTTATTTTAAAAATAAATACATTAATTATTGTTTTTAAATAAAATTAATCTAAATATATTTTTAATACTAAAAGATAATATAGCACTCCCTCCCTTCCAAAATACTAATTGAATTGTTAAGATATAGCATATCGTTAAAGAAAAATCTTTTTGGACATAAATTGTAGGTTACTTTTCACTATTACCTTTTTAATTATTCTCAAATTAATTTCCTAAAAATTATGAAGTACTTAAGAATCTCATTAAATGAAAGGATAAAATTGGAAGAAATTTTCAATATGTCTCTCGAAAAATGAACAATTCATTTATTTTAAACATTAAAAAATAGTTCAATAGTTCATTTACTCCCTCCGTTGCAGATTATCCGTCCCAAAATTTCTAATTTGATTTCTCATTTTACTTGACTTTTTTCATTAATCAAGAAGAAACAAAAAATATTTTTATGTTTATCCTTTTTATTAATTATTTTTTTTCAAATTAAAATATAAACATCATTTAATAGGGGTACTATGATAAACTAGACATGTTATTAATCATTTTTCTTAATCAATGTATCATCTCAATTTGGGATGAGTAATTTGAGATGAAAAAAATATTTTAAAATGGAGGAAATAATAAATATGGTCAATTCAGATCTTATTTTTCAAATTTCGTATTCAATTAAATTAAATCAGATAAAATAAAACGGAGGGAATAATATATTTCTCTTCTTGTCCTTGTGACGTGCCCACCATAAGTTCCTTCTACTTTCCGCCCGAAAGTACGTGCGTTTACCTCACGCTATCGGACTAGCGAGTCTACAAAGTACAGAATAACTACTCTTTCCTTATTAATTTACGCGAGTTGTTTGATTGAGACACCAAATTTCAGAATTAGTCACTGCGTTTCAAATAAAATGATCTTAATTTAATTGACATAAAGTTTTAAAAAAATAAAAATAAAATTTATTATTTTAAATTAAAATTATATATAATACATTAATATATATTTTAATCTTATGATCTTAAATATATTATGTAAAAAAAAAAATTTAAAGTATTATCAAATAAAAATGTGTCAATCTTGTTAAAATAAATTTTAAAAAAAAAGTTGATCATTCTTTTTGTACTTCCTACGTCCCATTTTCTCATTCCAAATTTTCTAATTTGATTTCTCATTTTACTTGTCATTTTCATTAATCAAGACAAAGATTTTTTTTCTTACCCTTAGTATTAATTATTTTTTTCTTCAAATTAAAATGTAAACATCATTTTATAGAGATACTATGATAAAATAGTCATATTATTAATTATTTTTCTTAATCAATATGTAATGTTGAATTGAGACAAGTAAAATGAGATGCACAGAGTAATAAAAATTTTAAATTTTAAATTTGTGATTTAAAATAGTATTCCGTCTATTTCATTTTATTTGACTTTCTTATTAACTGCATTCATTTCTAGATATCTGTTGTCTAAAAATAGATGTTTCATACTTATCATTTTAGAAAATTAAAATATGATTAGTTATCTTTTTTTATATTTATTCTTAGATATAAATTTGAAAAGGTATTAATATAGTGTAAAAAAATATCCAATAGAAATAAATAATAAATAAAGATAATTTTATCTTATGCCTATTTTAAATGGTGCGCAAATCAAGAAGGTACAGCATTTAGAAACGGGGGACTTGTTATTTAAATTTATTTGTGCAATCTACTTCCTTTAATCTAAAATAAATGAATCTTTACCTCAATACATCCCTGTTAAGAAAAAAAATTTAGGACATAAATCACACTTTACTTTTCATTTTTATACCCTTTTAGATATTATATATTATCAAACTACTCTTGAAATTTCAGTCACATTAAAATAAAATCAATTGAATCACTTGGAACTCAAAATCTAAAAAATATAAATAATGAGTAAAATTTGAGTAAATATTCTATAAAGCTCTTGAAGAATGAACGATTTACTTATTTTGGAGATTAAAAAATTGCTCAAAAATTTACTTATTTTAGACAAGAAGAAATATAAAATCAACAGAATTTTATTATATTTTTTCAATATTATCATATTATTAAATGACAAGATAAAATGTATAATACTCAAGTTTATATTTTCAATGAATATTAAATAAGACTAGTCTAATAAAATAAATATTTTTTTAAGAGAATGTCAAATTAACAAGGTATAAGTGTCAGATAAAATGAAACATATGGAGTTGTAGTGATGAACCTGAGATTTAGGAACGTGAATATTTGGAAGGTTCGAACACACATATTAACATCTGAAATTTTAAGGTTATGTTTGAAAATTAAAGTACCCAATTATTTTCTTTATTTCAAGTTTTTTTTTTCATCTCGTATCAACTTTTATACGTTCTCTCTCTCACTGTGTGTGTATGTGTAGACACGCACACATTTATTCTATATTGGATTTAATGGGTGTCGGAGCACCACAAATTTGAACTAAGGCCCGTTCCTATGTAGTAGGATATCATCTATTTTTTTACTCCACCGTCTTACAATAATTAAAATATTTACTAAAAATTATTTATCTCAAAATAATCGTTATTCTCAAATATTATGAGAGCATTAATTATTCTTTTTCAACTCTGCACTTAACATTAATTATTCTAAATTAAGAGGTACTCCTGTAAGATAAAATTAAAGAATTAATAAGTATTTTTTTGTCTAATTTTATGTGATATACATTACTTTTTAGTCAATTTCAAAAAAATGTCATCTTATTATAAATAAATAGAAAGACTTTTTAATTTTTTTATTTATCATTAATGAAATGATTCATAATTACACGAATGTTCAGAAATGATTTTGGAACACAAATTTTAAAGTTTTTGTTTCTTTTCAAGTATCGTGATCAATTAAAATATATCACATAAAATAAAAAATAATATATTATTTAAATTACAAGTCAATTCAATTTTCTTTTAAATATTTTACTAAATTAAATAATATCACATAAAATTAGACGGAAGAAGCATCACGGATGAGAAAGGAGTATTAAATAGACGAAGTAGACAGGTGGCTTCTTCAAAAAATGACCTTAACATGGGCCCCACTTTGATAAAGATGAACATCTCTTTAACTCTTGCCACTTTGTCCCCTATCTCGCGATATATTGCTGCTCCTGCGATATGATAAATTATTTAGAAGGAGAACTTGTTTTGATATGATACTTTATTGAAATCTCATTAATTTGTCTCCACAAGAAATTTACATTTAAAGAATAAAGAAAGAAAAAAAAAGGAAAAGTACAAGAGACGTAATAATCATGAGAAATTATCCGGTGTGGTCGGGCTTACGATAGTAAAAGACTGTTGCCCACTTTGAAGCTGAGTAACTAGTGCGGAATTAAGTTTTTCATCAAAGGAGTTTAAAAATATATACACAAGCTACTTGAAGGAATTTTCTTCCTCCATTTTAAATAATATAATTTTTTATCGAAAGAAATTCAAATATACGATAGCTCCACCCTGAATTAACTCCACGACGAGTGTACGAGGTTCTTCCTTTCTTCTAAGGTGCGTAGTACATAATTGGAACCATCATAAGTAGTTTAATATATGTGATTGTGATATAAGAATAATAATTTTCACAAAATAATTATAAAATTATTGTACATTGTAGGTTTTTTTGTTTATTTTTACTAGTTATTTATTTTCAAAATAATTTTTTTGTCATATATTAAAAAGAGAGTTTTTAACTAATCGATAAAGTTGTTGTCATGTGATCGGGGGATCACAGATTCAAGTCTTGAAAATATCATTTAGAAGAAATGCAAGGTACGACTGCGTACAATAGATCCTTATGGTCAGACCCTTTTCCGAACATGCACATAGTGGAAGCTTTAATGCATCGGACTTCCCATTTACTTTTGTCATATCAAAAAATAAATAAAAAATTAATCCTAGTTTAGTCTTGTCTTTACTTATTTATTCTCTAAATCAATTTTAAGGTAATACTACTTATTAAGAATTAATTAATAGAGGTAGTATGATCAGAGGCGGATCTAAAATTTAAAGATTGTGGTTCTCAACTTATAATTTTTATCACTAGATCAATAATACACTTTGTTTGTGGGTTCTCAACTTATAATTCTTATATATTTACTAGTTTTTTCAATATACATTCAAGAACCGGACGAAAGTTATGAGTTTTCGGGAACCCGCACTTTATGTTGTGCATCCGTCCCTAAGTATGATAAAGTAATCATATTAATAATTATTTTTTATAATGAGTGTGCCACGTCAAAATGTGAAAATAAAAGAAAATGGATAAAGTATTTTATTGTGAATATTAATTAAACACCTAAAATCTTCTTTTTACAAACACGAGGATATTGATTATTATGTATTGTTATAAAACTTTAAAACTTTTTTGAGTTCAAAGTTCAAACCTTATTTTACTTCTGAAACAGCAGTAGTAACAACCAGCAAGTATATATTATTATATATTACAGTATATCATAGAAAACAAAACTAATTATTTCAAATTTTACATTTAATTCCAGATGAAGTAGTAATTAACTATAATACCCATCAATTAGAAGAGGAAAATTGTAGTTAGTATATATCATCACATCTTTGACTGAGGGGTGGCTTTCACATGCAAAAGCCAACTTTGTGAAAAGTTCCAAAAGGGATAATGATCTAAATTTATCTCTACCAAGCTTTGGTAGTTTAAGGGTCAATTTTTCATGTCAACACCTTCTTATATTTTCTCAATTATTCTTTCTTTTATCTTTTTTTTTTTTTTCAAACCAATTTTCCAGAAAAGTGGCAAAGGGGGCAGCACAAACAACCTTTTTGATCCCCATATTCGATGGTCACTATTTGAGGTCATTTGGTAGTATACGTGAAATGACATGATGAGATCGATCGATAAGAATATCAAAATATTTCATGAGATTAATTATTTTATATTTTACTTAATGTTCGTGTGCACACACATATTTTCTTAACATGATCTATATATGATGATAAGCTGTAGACATTTAAAATTTGTGGACTTTTCAATAAAAATTTAAATTCTGTTAGAGTTTTAGAAGACTATTTTATCCTAAATCTCGCTTATTTAAAGGGTAACATGTTCCCTGAAACAGGCATTTTGAATATCCCATAAGCTGATGAATATTCGTAAAAAGATCGGGATCTCCAATATCCTACAAAATCATGCGATATTCATAAAGAGATCATCCTATGTTCGAGAATAAGCCACTAACGGCCCTCGAATTACGGAGAAAATCAAGAGAAGAGAATCAAAGGAGGAACAAATTTGTAACCACAATCGTCTATCAATAAATAATTTTTGTTTGTGGTTAAAATTTATTTTCCATGAATTTAAATTATGTTGCAAACAAATTGGCCCGCCCAGTGGGACCAAATCTGTCCTTCATCTCTTATCTCATAAATCATATCTGCAAATCTGTAGCCAGTGCATAAAGATGGAAGCTCTATTGGTATTTCAAGACCCGTCATTAAATCTACACTTCGACAAGCCAGATGGAAGCTCTATTGGTATTTCAAGACTCGTCATCAAATCTACACTTCGACAAGCCTTGAGGTAGGGGATATTTGTAGACATCTAAAATTTGTGGACTCTTCAATAAGAATTCAAATTCTGTTAGAGTTCGAGAAGGTTGTTTTACCCTAAATCTCGCATATTTAAAGGGTAACATGTTCCCTGAAACAGGCATCTTGAATATCCCATAAGCTGATGAGTATTTTTAAAAAGATCGGGATCTCCAATATCCCACAAAACCATGGAATATTCATAAAGAGATCATCCTATATTCGAGAATAAGCCACTAATGACCCTCGAATTATGGAGAAAATCAAGAGAAAAGAATCAAGGGAGGAACAGATTTGTAACCACAATCGTTTATCAATAAAAAATTCTTATTTCTTTATATTTTTATTTGTGGTTAAAATTTATTTTCCATTAATTTAAATTATGTTGCAAACAATAACGTGCAAGAACTTTATTATTTTTAGACACAAAAATATATAACATGACCTAATTCTAACCATATTGATTAAATATGTACCATTTAAAGTTGAGGTGGATGGAAGTTCAAAATTCTTAACTAGCGTTTCATCATAAATTTAGTTGAAATTTAAATAAAATGATTTTTTGAAAGTTTTACTAAAAACATAGTTTTTGAATCTTGAAGTTGTGTTTGGACATACTTTTTACTTAAAAAAAAATTAAAATTTATGAATAAAAGTAAAATTTCACTAAAAAACTGACCCGAACTAGCTTTGAAACTTCAAAAACTAATCAAATTTCATGATTCAATTATTTGTAAAGAAAATTAGTCATCAAATCTATGATCATATGAGAGTTTAACTAGAATATATTCCAAATTTGAATGTCATAATGGAAAAATGTAAAATGAAATTAACCGAACCAGTGGCTTTCAAATCCTTAATGAATCAGAAATGAAGATAACAGAACTTTTTGCAGTAGTGTAATAATACCAAAATGAGGTAAGCAGAATTTTTTTGACCTTATAGGCTAAAAATGGAGTATTTTAATTTAATTAATCAACAGTTTGAAATAATATAGTGCTAATCTCGAGCTTCTTGTGCTTTATAATTTTTATTTTTTTTTAAAAAAAGAAAACAGGACCAATGCAATTCAGGCAAAGTGTCCGAGTCATGTGCCTGATGCAGTGTGTGGACAGCCATCCCCATCAAGGCCACTATAATACTAGTAACATAAAGACTCCCACCAGTTCCTCTTTTTCTTCTTCTTCTTTTATATTCAGTATTTAATATTTATATTAAACTCGGTATGCTTTCTTTCTTTTAAAAAAAATAATTTATTTTGATTTTATCAGAATTTTAAAAAGTAATGAACACTTTTAAAATTTATGATTATAAATTAAAATTATATAAAATATATTAAAATATTATTTAATTTTGTGGCCTTAAGCATGCATGACACATGAAAAATTAAAATTAAAGTATTATAAAAAAAAAGAAAAAATGATTCTTTTTGAAACAAACTAAAAAAAAAAGTAGATCATTCCTTTTGAAATGGAGGGAGTATTTAAGTTCGTGTATTGCAAAATCTATGTATGAGAGTATCGATTTTAGTGGTGGAATCGTGATTTTTATTGAGAGGATTCAAAAATTCGCACACAAACTATTTGAAGGAGGTTTAACATCTATTATATATATATATATATATATATATATATATAAAATTTAAACCATATATAAATGATATAAAAATATAGAGATAACCGTGTGGAGCAAATTCATACTACCATTTTTAAAAGTCGTCTTTTCGCCCCAGATAGTAGTTTTAAAACTACTGATGGTCTTATGCACATAAACTAAACAGATCATACTTTTTAGGTGAAACCATCGATAGCCCTCAAACTTATCCCTAAAATTCACTTAGACCTCTATCTAAATTATCTAGTTTTATTCCAATTGGGCCTTTTTTTGGCAATCAGCTAACAGCTAAAAGTGTGTGTTGCACACACGCGATGATGTGGTAAAAATGGTTAATTGAAAGCTGACATATGGCATTGTGGATCCAATAATTATTAAAAATTAATTATAAAAATTATTTTAAAAATAAAAAATAAAAAATTGATTATTAAAAAGAAATTATAAAATTTAAAAAACAAATTATTAAAAAATAATTCTAAAATTATTTTTAAAATAAAAATAAAATTAAAAAAAGAAAATAAAAAATGGCATTGAGGATCCAAATTATTAAAAAATAATTACAAAATTATTTAAAAAAATAAAAATAAAAAACTGATTATTAAAAAGAAATTTTAAAAAAATAAAAATAAAAAATGGCATTGAATTAAAATTATTAAAAAATAATTATAAAATTATTTAAAAAATAAAAATAAAAAACTGATTATTAAAAAGAAATTATAAAATTATTTAAAAAAGAAAATAAATAATGGCATTGAGAATCCAAATTATTAAAAAATAATTATAAAATTATTTAAAAAATAAAAATAAAAAATTGATTATTTAAAAGAAATTATAAATTTATTTACAAAATAAAATTATAAAATTTTAAAAAATAAAAATAAAAAACTAATCCCCACCTTCCCCCAAGTCCCTCTCCCTCAGCGTTCATCTTCTCTCAACCCCTCCGCCCGACATTCATCTTCTCTTCCCCCGGCATTCATCTTCTCTTCCCCTGCGTTCATCTTCTTTCCCATTAAAGTAAACTTTGCTTCACTCTGAACCTCAAAAACACACACACGTAACTTTTATTTAAAATCTACTTCAAAAATTTAAAAGGGGTCTAAAAAAAAAAACATCTTTCTTAAAAGTTTTCATAAAATAGTGATATTAATGGAGAAAAAAGTGATCTTTCTTGTAATTTTTCAACAAAAAAGTGATGTTTGTTGTAATTTTTCAAGAAATGGTGATACTAATGAAGGAAAAAAAAGTGAATTTTGTTGAAATTGTTCAAGAAACGAGGATAATTATGGTGGATTAAAAAGAAATTGTTTATGTGAAGATGCGGGGATAGGGTAGGGTTGAAGACGATGAAAATGCGGGGTGGCGTGGGGTAGAAGATGATGAAGAGGCGGGGTGGGTTGGGGTTGAAGATGCTGGGGGTGGGGTGGGGGTGGGGTGCTTTTTTTAATAAAAGATTAAGAAATTAAAAATTATATTAATAAATTAATTTAAATATAAATTTTTCAGTTAATATTTTTTGGGGCTCAGTGCCACTTGGCACCTTTCTATTGGATAATTCTTCAAAAAGGCGTGTCTCACGCGCTCCTAGTGAGTGGACGACATGCGGAGTGCCACAGAAGCAAAAAATGCCTAATTGGAACAAAATTAGACGATTTAGGGATTTGATAGGTACAAACCTTAATTTAGAGATCTACATGAATTTTAAGAATAAGTTTAAGGGGCTATCGATGAATTTAACCTACTTTTTATATAAAATTACCAGTTTAAAATGGTTCGGGGGTCATAAAGTCCCACAAAATGAAGTGACTTTTAGGTACTAATTTATGAGACACTTTATGTATTTTTCTCAATTCAAATATAATTTTTTTAACTTCACATAAAAATTACATCAAATAAGATAATATAACTCTACGAATATTTAACTTTCAACAACCCATGACAATAATAAGACATTGTTTGACATGTGCAAATTTTAGGTTATATTAAACTCCATTTATCAAATTTGCTTAAATTTTCTTCTTCTTCTCAACCACATCTAAAATCATTGCAGTGATCCAAACTATCCCCACAAGCTTCATATACATAGCATTTTTGGTCAATCTTTTGATTAGACAAAAAAAAAACTCCTATGTCATAATCTTCCTTATTTCCTTTCTTAATCTTTTTCCAAATTTTTGGTCTCTTGTAGTTTTGTTCAACAAAGTTGCTATTTTTAGAAATGAAATGCTTCACGTCTTCTTTTTGCAAAATTTCCTCTATGCTAAGAGGCATTAATTGTCGCCACTCACGCACTTTACAACATCAGCAACCTCACATCAGATTTGGAGACTATTCAAATTTGAAGTTTATAATTTTTAAATTAATATTATAATAATAATACGATTTACAGTCGAATGCTTAAATTAGTCAAATTTTTTTTTTTTTTTTTATCTAGTTTGGATAAAAGATATTTAGTTAATTTTTGTATGAAATTATATTTATCTATTTCACTTCCGAGATAAAAATACATACCGTATGTACTATATCTTTACTCAAATCACACTTTGTGAAAATACGATATATTATTATTGTAAATTACATATTATTTGAATAAAAATTATTGAGTTCTGTGAACCAAATTAAAGCTACGGCTGAAGTCAGAACAATTCCAAATTTGATTATTTGTGTAATTTTGTCGTTGACAATCAACTCAATACCACCGTTTGCACTTTGCGCTACTAGAGAGTAGAGATCATCTAATTACGTAACGTTCCCCTCCCCTAACAAACACACAACGACAATATATATCTCATCTCTTTTCTTCTAAATCATTTTCCTTCTACACCTCAAATTCTTATACACAGATACAAACAAATTTACTACACACAATAAAGGAATGACCAGTACATAAAACAGATCATACGGGGGAAAAGAATTAAACCTACGAAGAAACAAAGATCATGTGAATTGGATGAATGAAAATTCGTTTCATTTAAATAATTAGAAACGAGATAATTCCATAGTATATTGAAATAATGTTTAGTTTCCAACACATGAGGTATTGTATGCTGATCGAGGTTTGCACTGCACTTCACGATTTTGTATGCCAGCTCCTTAACATGACTAGGCAGTAGGGACCTCAAATTGGATGTATAAAATGTATATGTTTTAAGCGCGCCTTCGATGGTGAATGCCAACCGCATTGACGACGTTGGTACGGTCTTAATTATGTTAGTTGAACAAAATGCATGAAGTCACGCTTATAATTAAGAAATTAAACATGAATTAGGTGAAATAATCTCTTCGACAGTTAAATAAAACACGTAGAAAATAAATGATTTTTGTTGAACGTCAAGATAAAATTAAATCAACAACATATGAAAAGAGACGATTCATACATAATGATATTGAGCAGTTTAATTAAGTATTTGATTATCTTTATTAGTTCTTAACATCCTGCATTATAGCTGGATAATGTACACATATATTCTCATCGTTGTCAAGCTAACGTAGGAAGCTGCTTCCATTATAGCTAGGTAACATTACTATAACTCACCATAGAGGTGATCTAATCATTTCGAGATAATTCAGATACCTAAATTATTTGGCATCGTTTTGTGTATAAATCGATCCTCTTCATGTTTGTTGCATTGAACTTAACATTCGTTGAGAATCATCTATATTAATATAGACGTTACATTTTCAAACTGTTGGACAGATTATTTCCTATAATTCATCCTTCCTACAAGCGTATACATGCTTTCTGTACCATCTTGACCACCGGAACGTTCACATATTAATTAACATTAAAAACGCTTAAAGTATACAATTTATTCAAGATGAAGTATCTAATTCGAAACTCACATTAAAAGGCTAACATACAATGCAAGATCATGCAAGTACAAATGTCGATTTATGTATATTTACTAATGAGCATAAATAAGAATTGACAGTTCGTTTCTAATTTAAGTCGATTAGATTTTCATTGTTCAAGTTGCCAGGAACACTATAATTCCCTAGTTTCTTCATTAAATATAAAAACTTAATAAAATCAAATTAGATAAGTCTAGCTACATAGGCATAGATTCAGCTACATTAATTAACTTTCCTTTCCGTCCATTTCTGCCACATAAGCATTTCCTTATTTTCTTTCTTCTCATTTTGGTCTTACATTTATACACACTCCAAAGTCAATGCTTTACATTATTCATCACAATGCTCTTGATTTTGTTGTGGTTTATAAAAATTCCTTTCTTTTTATTTTTTTTATAATACCCACCAAAATATTTGAACTTTAATCAAATTTTTAATGGAGCATATTAAATTTTGCGGGAGTCCTATTATCCCTTATACTTTTTTAATCGAAATTAATTCCCCCCAGACTTTTTTAAAGTGGAATTAACCCCTCTCTAAAAAAAAAAAACGTATACCCAATTTTTTAGGTGGGAAGTGTGGTACACGCATTTTTTCTTCTCCATTTTATCACTGTTAAACAATTTTCATCATTACAACCATATTAAAGATTCCACAACTCAAATTCATCCTACAAATCAAATTCCAAATAATTTTATTGAGTCAATTTCAAATTTCAAATCCATTCTTATCACACAAGTTTCCAAATTCAATTTCTAGTTTCAAACTTTGAATTTCATTGAGTTTAATCAAAAAATTTCTTGCACATTGAATATATATGAATTCACTTGAATTTCAGTTTATGTATAAAAAAGCATACATTGAATTTTCAATAATTGAATGAAATCTTCCATTAATTTTCTCCATCCGGGTCCGCAAAAGTTTTCAAATTCTATTTTCAAATTACGCCAACTCAATTGAATCTTCCATTGAGTTTCAAATTTCAAGTCCATTCCAACTCAAATTTCTTGAAAACTTTCTTCAACAAAAATTTCTTAAACTCAAAACCCCAAACTTTCTTCCATTAAGTTTCCAGTTTCGATGACGGAATCTTCAAGAATGGAAACTGAAACGGAACTAAATGAACTGCAACAAAGAGGAAGAAGAAACTGAAACTCAAGAAGAAAGAAGAAAAAGAATAAATTTTTTTAAATAAATAAAAATATAAAACTTTAAATAATTATAAAACTAAGGAGTTGTTTGGCAAAAGAAAAAAAGAGTTTAAAATATTTTTAGCACTGTTCACGCACTCAATGCGTGTGACTAACACACAATGTTCCAAGTGACAGATATATACTATTAAAATATGAAAAAAAAAGTCTGGGAGTAATAGGACCCTCACAAAGTTCAATATGCTCCACTGATAATGCGATCAAACTTCGAATATTTTCATGGGTATTGTTCGTTCTTTTTTTATGCTAGTCAAGTCTCATCTAAATTATATAGATCTGGTCAATGCAATTTATTTTCATTCCATTATCGAATTAATTAGGCAATATATATCCTACTTCAGTATATTCTCTTCAACTTAAATCTGAAGAGGACAACAAAAATATTTTTCGTTTCTGAAAATAACATCTTAATTAAACTAAAAAACATTTTAGATATTGCATGCCTAATTAGTAGAATTCTTTTTTATTTTCATTCCATTATTAAGTGATCCGAGCGATAGATATCCTACTTATTTTAGTATCCTTAATTGTTTAGATAGTGCAACAATTATTTTCTATTTTCTTAAAATAATAGAGTAGTATATATGTTTTTTTTTTTTTTTTAAAAAAAGCAAAAAACGAAAAAAGAAGTCTAAAAAGCCTTTCTGAAGATCACGCGCCTAACTACTAGAAGGAACCACATCTTTAAGTGAGACAAAAAATCAGAAGGACCCACCTTATCTCAGCAAGCGCGTGGGCACGCGCTGTTCGACTGAATTCATTCATCTTAAAAACAAACTTTTTTTTCTTCTGACATGACAAAAATTAATTCTCCATTCCACAAAAGAGGTGTTGTGTGAGACAGACAGTACGAGAAACCAAAATATCGCGATAAATTAGACGATTAAATTAAATGCCGCCGAAACCAGAGAGTACCATTCTCATCAAATAGCACACGTAACCCACGACGGGAAATCGTAATTCAAACTGAATATTCAACTCCATTTGAATTCCCCATTTCAAATCCGCAAGTCCAGTCACATCCTACTTATCAATAAGCCACTTCACTTCCCACGATAAGTACACAAACTTATCAGAACCAACTTATCCACGAAATGGATAAGTACATAAGCTTATCAGTGATAGGTGAGTATAAAACAGATAGGCTACTGCTAAACGCATCGAAGATAGCGAGACCAAGTCCTCCCCCACCCACCTCATTTTCCATCTTCTTTACTCTTCTCTTTCTCCCTTGCACTACAAATAGACCCCATCCCTCCCCCTTTTCCCTTTCTCTCTCTACATAACTATTCCTTCTCTCTTTCTCTCTCTACATATATAATTCCTGTCTTCCCGTAAAAGCACTGATTTTTTTTATTGATTTTTTGCTTGAGGAGGAGCTGAAACCCTAGAAATATTAGCGCGTGTCGATATCTAGGGGTTAGATCTGTTGAGTCGTGAAATCGACCGTTGTTCGATTCGCGTTTTTTGTGGTCAAGTGTAGAGAAATGTCATCTTTAAGCCGGGAATTGGTTTTTCTGATACTACAGTTTCTGGAAGAGGAGAAGTTTAAAGAATCCGTTCACAAGTATGCTCTTTTTTTTTTTTTTAAGTTTTTATTTTTGTTATTTTTTTGTGTTGCTTTTTCTCTCTCACACACAAACACACATCTATATGTGTTTTTTTTTTTTTGGGTTGGGGGGGGGGGGGGGGGGGGGGATTTTATTGTCAGGTTGTTTGTGAGTGGTACTATTTTTACTTGGTTGTTGAAAGTGAAGACCTTTTTTTGTTGAAGGTGAAAACCAAAGAAATAAGTTATGGGTTTAGTTTTGGGGTTGTTCTGGTAATTTATCTGAAAAGGGCAAGAAAAACCACTTGATGTAAGCTGTTTTGCTGTGCTTTTTATATCTTTGCTTTTTCCCTTTCTTTTTCCTTTTTGGTTTTCGTTTTTTAATTGTTGTAAATTCTGGTGCAGAGTTTAATGATATACATTTAATGTGCCTTGATAAGTGATAGTAGTAGTAATCTGTAAAGAAAAAATGACCAATTTTTAATTATTTGTTGTTATTTATTTAGTGCTTTTATGAATGTGTGAAGGTATTAAAAGATGAGTTTAAAAGTTGGTAAGAGATTAATTTGCGGAATGAAAACTTTCTGGCATCAGTATATCTTGTTAAAAATGTTAACTTTTTTCTCGCATCATTTGCAAATGCAATAGTGTTTCAACATCTTGTTTTTGAGGTTGAAATAAATTTTTAAGTGTGAAAAAAGTGAAAGCTTTCCTTTTTTTTAATTGACATCATTTAATCAGTTCGTGTGGAATGAAATTTTTGCTTGTATAAGTGCAATTGAGGGTGTCCAACGCTTTCTTTTTTGTTTATGGTTGACATCAATTATCAGAGTTTATTGTAAATGTAAGCAAATATGTGTTTATATGAATTTCTGTGCTTGAAAATGATTAACCTCTCGAAAAAATGTATCATTTTGTTCGCAGGCTAGAGCAAGAATCAGGATTTTTCTTCAATATGAAGTACTTTGAAGAGAAAGTACATGCAGGTGAATGGGATGAAGTTGAGAAGTACCTCTCTGGATTTACTAAAGTTGATGACAACAGATACTCCATGAAAATATTTTTCGAGATAAGAAAGCAGAAATATCTTGAAGCTCTTGATAAGTATGTCCACATTGTTACTTTACAATGCTGTAGATACATTCCTGTAGTAGGTTTCTGGTTTGAACTTTTTTTCTTCTGTGTGACGTTTTGTTATTTCAGGCAAGACAAGGCAAAGGCAGTTGAGATTCTTGTGAGTGATTTGAAAGTGTTCTCTACATTCAATGAGGACCTTTACAAAGAGATCACTCAGCTCTTGACACTTACCAATTTCAGGTATCTAATTCTCATGTTGTGTGATAGGAATATCCATGCATAAAGACGTTGAAAGAAGAAATAACTTGTAGCATTGTTTAAGGACATATAATTAGAATATGAGAGGGAATAAATGGAAATGGCCTGTTATTGCATAATTGGACTCCAAATTTTCATTTGTGTCAGTTCTGTGCTTCTTGCAATCTTGATTCATGAGTGTCTAGTTGCTGTTTCAATACCGTCTTAGGTAAATCACGTGAAAATTAGAAAAGGCTGTTTAATAGCAGTTCATATCTGCCTATAATTTTGCATTGCAGTAGAACAAAGAAATGGGAATCTTGTTTATTAGTGGACTCCAAATTCTCTTTCGAACTATTAATTCTGTCCTAAAATGTCACCAGATAGAGTAAAATATTGAAAATTGACCCGTTGGGTGGAAGCTAAAATGTTTCTTTGTGTGGTCGAGTATCTTTCTACTAGTAATCCTTGGCATACGTTGCAAACCTCTCGTGGAGGACCAATAATCCAAGTCCATTTATTGATTTGTTTTAATCGTGTTTCTTGACTGATGGACTGTCCTCTCGGCAAGCGATCTAGACAAGTTGACTATCTTTTTTGAAGTGTTGGGAGTTCATGTGCTTGAACCAGATTGGGAAATTAACTGTACAATTTAATTTGGTTGTAATGCAAACCTAATAATTAAATGCATTTAGTACCTAAACTCAACTGGCAAAGATTTCTGAAAACAATTAAGTTTTTTTTATTGGGAGGAAAAGGTGAGAAGATAATATATGCCAAAAAACCTAATCATGGAGTTAAAGGAAGAGACAACCTTGTGTTCAATTATGAATGCACAATAGTATCTCTTGCTCCCTCTTCTCCCTTAATGAATACTGATAAATCAACTGTAGTTGCATTAATTCGCCCCATCATATAGTACTGTGGAGGTAAGGTTATAGATAATAAGGTGATTTACTTATTGGCTTACCATGATATTTACAGGGATTCTTTTTTTGGTTGTGTTATTTTTCTGTTGTCTGCCGACCAAATATGAAGTAAATTTTAGACTTAATTTTTGAGATGGAAGGAGGCAAAATGCAGAATTTGGTATTATCTGCATGTTTAGCAGTAGAATCTCAGGCTCCTAGAAGTTGCATTTTTCGAGTTATTGAGTTGTTGGAATTTCTTTTGAGCCCATAGGTTCTGTGAATGAGGATTCTGCACTCAATGCTTGTAGAATGACTCTTTTCAATTTATGTAGTTATTCTTTCCATGCTTGATATTTATCTTTCCTGAAATGTGATTTAGCAATTCAATGTAAGTCAACTGATGACTTCTGAATTACTACTATGCTTATTTGGTTTCAGAGAGAACGAGCAGCTTTCGAAGTATGGTGACACCAAGACAGCGCGTAGCATAATGTTGATAGAGCTGAAGAAATTGATCGAAGCAAATCCTCTTTTCCGTGAAAAGCTCGTTTTCCCGACTCTGAGGTCTTCGAGATTGCGTACATTAATCAATCAAAGGTGAAGAGTCTCTTTATGATTTTTCTTATACTAATCTATCTAGAAGGATAATAATATCAGCTTTATATTTTTGGTGCCCTGCTCGGTCAACGTACTGGCATTTGTAAACTTTGTATTAGGTTCTATTGGCTAGCTCCTTGTCTCGGCATAGAAATGAATCATGCTAATTTTGTCCATAATCGAGTCAACAAACATGCATGGGGGATGCACTTGGGCTTGTGCTTCACTTAATCTTTGTTGCCTGCTAACAAGAAAATTGTCAATTACCTTGTTACTTTTTTGGCTTTCGGGTACCTTGATTCTCAAGTACAATGAGCAGAAGTGAGTGCCAGTTTATAAAATGGTCTGCTTTCTAACAACTTGACTTGGTTCTTTGATTGCAAGATAACCCAGATGTGCTGTCTCCACACTTTTATACTTCTTGTGATTAATACATTTCTAGCATTTGTGTAAAGGTTAACAGTAGTATGCTTCTTGGGATTGAACATGATGTGTTTATGTTCACAGTTATATTTGGAATCATGTCTTTTGATTTGATCTTTCATTTTGGCATTTTCTGCAGTCTCAACTGGCAGCACCAGCTTTGCAAGAACCCAAGGCCAAACCCCGACATTAAGACGCTGTTTACAGATCATACATGCACTCCTCCAAATGGGGCTGTTGCTCCTACACCCGTTAATCTTCCTCCTACAGCTATTGCAAAACCTGCTGCTTTTACGGCACTCGGGGCGCATGGGGTATGATTCTTTGTGGTTACTCTAGTTATGATACTTCTGTAATTTGATTATTCTTTACGTAATGACTAGTGACCACGTCTTTGCTTGTCTCACCTCAGCCAAATCATGTGTTTTAATTTGTTGCTTGTAGCCCTTTCCACCCGCAGCAGCAGCTGCTGCTAATGCTAATGCTTTAGCAGGCTGGATGGCAACCGCCGCTGCTTCTTCTTCTGTTCAAGCGGCTGTTGTGACGGCATCATCCTTGCCTGTTCAACCAAATCAAGGTGAGTTTTAACTAGTGCTGTTCGAATGACTAGGGGCCTGGCTTCTTGTGGACACCATCAATTATGCTTCAAATATTTGTTAAAAACTTAGAAAGAACAACTCATCTTTTGAGAGGTTAAGAAATCCATGAACGTACTGTGTAATTATATTAGCGAATTTCTCAATATTTATTTTGGAATGGATGTCAATAGTATTCTATTCAATAAGCATATATTTCAACATGTAAATGGTAAAGAAGCACCAAATAAATAGGCAGGAAGAAAGAATAGTAACTCGTGTTTTCACCTGCTATATAAGAACAAAGAATAGTAGCTGTTGTTTTCTTGAGGATCACAATAATGCTTCATCAATAATCTTATAGCATTAAATAGGGTCCAAAGTTGATGTGTTTGAGAACTAGGTTCTTGGCTTCTTAAGAAAAAGCTCTAGATCTTGCAAAGTATAACTTTGCATAATGTGGGTTAGTTGGTTTGGACACGAAGCAGTCAAGCAGACTATTGATACTACAACGAGTGTTTGATCCAGAGATGATATTCTCCACTTTTGTTGACAGTATGTTTCTCTGTTGAACAGTTTCAATTTTGAAGCGCCCCCTCACACCTCCAGCTACATTAGGGATGCTTGACTATCAGAGCGCTGATCATGAGCAATTAATGAAACGTTTACGACCTGCACAGTCTGTTGAGGAGGTACTGCTGAAATGAATCTTTCTTAAATGATATATTTTCTTTTTCTTTCCTCATGCAGAATTCACCCTCAAATATATTATTATCATATCAGATCACATCAATTTTTTGAAATGCGTTTTATCTTTTTTCCTTTCAGGTCACATATCCTACAGTTCGTCAGCAAGCCTCTTGGTCCCTCGATGACTTACCAAGGACAGTAGCTTTTACTTTACCTCAAGGATCCTCCGTCACTAGCATGGACTTTCATCCTTCTCATCATACATATCTGCTTGGTATATTGTTGTCTAAGATCTTTTCTCCATGTATCCTATTGTTGCTGTGTCCTAGTCCCTTTTCCGCATGGACCAGCTGTGATAGAAGACACACAGCTGTTAAGATATCTTCTTCCTCTAACTCTATGGAGTGTGCTGAACAGTTGGATCCACCAATGGTGAAATAACACTATGGGAAGTAGCAACGCGAGAGAAGCTGATTGCGAAAGCATTTAAAATATGGGATATTCAAGCTTGTACTTTGACATTTCAGGTTAATCTATACCAAATTCTTTGCAAATTGATACTCTGGAAGTGAAAGCAAACATTCAAGTTTTGACTTTTAATTTATTTCTTCAATATGGTTGCATTTTGTCTGGCAATACTTGTAAACTCAAATAAAATCATCAGTTCTATAGTTTGAGAGACTAGTCTCCTTACAAATATGTAGTGCTGTGGGTGAGTCTCTGGTTTGATGTCTTTAAGATTTCTCAAATGGTAATTCAGTACACTATTTTTCCTTCCTGACAACGGAGAGTTTTTACAGGCTTCTGCTTCCAAAGATGCACCATTTTCTGTAAGCCGTGTTGCATGGAGTCCAGATGGGACCTTTGTTGGTGTGTGCCTTTATTTGTTTTTGTTATTATACATGTCTTGTGGACATTCATAACTGTACTTTTTATTGCAGGAGTTGCATTCTCTAAGCATTTGGTCCATCTGTATGCCACTATTGGAACAAATGATTTGCGCCAGCATTTGGAGGTAGATTTTTCTGTTGCTTCTTTTGTTTTCAATTAACAAGTTGAACCATATGTGGTGGCGAACTTAAAAGCTATAATTCATAACTCAATCTTACCTGTACCTTTGTGATATAAGTTGGATGCCCATGCTGGAAGTGTCAATGACTTGGCATTCGCTTTCCCAAACAAGCAGTTATGTATAGTAACATGTGGAGATGATAAGTTGATAAAGGTATTAGCTGAAACTTCATTATTTCAGTTGGTGTTGTAACTCATTTAGGAAAATGCTGAATGAAAAAATTTGCAACAGGTGTGGGATATAACAGGGAGAAAACTGTTTAATTTTGAAGGGCATGAAGCTCCTGTATATTCCATATGCCCTCATCAGAAGGAGAGCATTCAGGTATTTTCAAATATGGAAGAACTTGCATAGATTTCTGGTCATTGCTTCAGGATTGAATTACTTTTCATTAACCCAACACTTCATTAACTCCTTCAGCTGGTAGTTGGAAAGTCTTGGAAAATGTAGATGCAGCGTTCTGATTACTGTTGCTAGTGCTAGGGAGCATTCATTAGCTATTACAAAATTGGATACAAGTTACCTATCTACTGTTGCTAGGGAACATTCATCAACTATTTCAAAATAGCGTAAAAATTAACTATCTACTGTTGCTAGGGATCATTCATTAACTATTATAAAATAGGGTCAAATTAACTATCTACTGTTGCTAGTGCTAGGGAACATTCATTGCATTCGTCTTACTTTCTACAGTTTCATTACTATTGGTTATCCCAAAGAAGCGGTTCTATTTAATTACTCAGTTGTTGCCACCATCAACCTTTTACATTCTATTTAGATTCATTCTGTTAGGGAATAGCATAAACCATATAGTTATTATTGTTGGAAACTGGAAAAAACTTAATTAGGTTTTGGTTGATCACACTTTATCAAAGTTTCCATGAATATCTGAATCTGCATGAATATTTCCCATCATTGGATTCTATGCGCAAATAGATCATTGAATATGTCAAATGTAAATTATTTTAGTGCTGACGGTTCACTCTACGATCTGAGAAGCTATTACCTATCTCAATCTTAGGCCATGTCTATATGAGGTGTAGTGCACTTTCTGTGCCTGGCTGCGTTTGGAGATCCTATGATATGACTTGTACAATTGTTGATGGATCTGAAAATGTGTACTAGCTTTTAGTTTTATGTTTAGACAGATGCTTTATACTCAATGCAACTAAATTGAGAAGGACGTTAGGCATTATTGATGTATTTTCAGGTGTTTGCCTGCTTTTTTTTTTAATGGTGTTTGCAGTTGACACATCTTTAATAACATTTTGTTTTGGATTCTTTATGCAGTTCATTTTTTCCACTGCTATAGATGGGAAAATAAAAGCTTGGCTGTATGACAATTTGGGATCTCGGGTTGACTATGATGCTCCTGGTCATTGGTGTACAACTATGCTTTATAGTGCTGACGGAACTAGGTAGGGTTGCATGAGAATCCATTATTTACTGTATGTTGGGTCTTTGCGAGTATCACCGCCTCCACCGACTTATATTAACTCTTTGATGTTGATTTTTCATGCTTATAGATTGTTCTCTTGTGGAACTGGTAAAGAAGGTGATTCTTTTCTTGTGGAATGGAATGAAAGTGAAGGAGCCATAAAGAGGACTTATTCTGGGTTTAGAAAGAAATCAGCTGGTGTTGTGCAGTTTGACACTACTCAAAATCACTTCCTGGCTGTGGGTGAAGATAGCCAGATAAAATTTTGGGACATGGACAATATTAACATTCTTACAACTACACATGCTGATGGTGGTCTCCCGGTTGGTGCTTATGCCAGTTCTTTAGTGTCATTTGAGCAACCATCCCCTAGATACACCAAACAAAAAAAGAAAGGAAAATGAAAATTTCTAAACAAAATTGGGTTTTGCCCTATGTTTGGAATATTTTGAAGATGACTTTAAATGTGGTGGTTGTTGCAGAGTCTTCCACGATTGAGATTCAACAAGGAAGGGAATCTTCTTGCTGTTACTACTGCTGACAATGGGATTAAGATACTGGGAAATGCTGCTGGCTTGAGATCCTTGAGGACCGTTGAAGCCCCACCTTTTGAAGCACTAAGATCGCCCATTGAAGCAGCTGCTATTAAGGTATTGATGGTTGCTTGCTTTCTCCCACTTATTCTGAGCGTAGTTTTATTTCGTTAATAGTAAAAAGATCTCGTTGTGCTTCTTTTAGCAGGGTTCTGGCTCTTCTGTTCCAAATGCTGCTCCTGTCAATTGTAAAGTTGAAAGGACCTCTCCTATCAGGCCGTCTCCCATCCTTGTATGCAATATTTTAACTTTTTCATTCTCAGTTAAATCTTCAGAGTCTGCATGAAAGATTAAATAAGCGCATATTTTAGCTTCAAACATCGTCTGTGTTGCAGCTTAGTAAATTTATCCTCTTATAATATCTTACTTTGCAGAATGGAGTTGATTCTGTGCCCAGAAGCATGGAGAAACCAAGAGTATTGGAGGATGTTTCAGATAAGGCTAAACCCTGGCAGTTGACTGAAATTTTAGATCAAGCGCAATGCAGGTTGGTCACCATGCCTGAGAGTTCAGATTCAAGTAACAAGGTACGTTATCTAATTCGTGTGCAATTATTCTGTATTGTGATTCACATGTAACTGGATCGTTTAACTGACTCTTCCATTTAGGTTGCAAGGCTGCTTTATACAAATTCCGGTGTTGGGATCTTGGCACTTGGTTCAAATGGTATTCAAAAGCTGTGGAAGTGGGCCCGCAGTGAACAAAATCCAAGTGGCAAGGTAATTAACTTTAATTGACAGTGTCTTAGCTACATATTTATTTTCAAAATGTTATACAAACTAACTTATGAAACGTCTTGTGTCTTAAAAAAGGCCACTGCTAACGTTGTTCCGCAATTTTGGCAACCGAACAGTGGTCTTCTTATGACTAATGATGTCTCAGGTGTCAATTTGGAAGAGGCTGTTCCTTGCATAGCCCTCTCAAAGAATGACTCTTATGTAATGTCAGCTGCTGGTGGAAAAGTGTCACTATTCAATATGATGACATTTAAGGTAAATCTATGGAAGAGGGTCATGTTCTTTTAACATACCATTTGAGTGGGTTTGCTATGGGAATGTGATATAACTGAGATGTACAGGTAATGACAACATTTATGCCACCTCCACCGGCTTCGACTTTCTTAGCGTTCCATCCTCAAGATAACAACATTATAGCCATTGGCATGGAGGATTCAACAATCCACATTTACAATGTTAGGGTTGATGAGGTAATTTATGCAACTACAATATTCAATGACATCTGTGAGTTGGTTAAGTGGCCCATTTTTAATGACTACTGCATTTGATCTATAGGTAAAATCTAAGTTGAAGGGTCATCAGAGGCGCATTACTGGTCTTGCTTTCTCCACCAACCTCAACATATTGGTTTCATCGGGTGCTGACGCTCAGGTAAGTCACTGTTTGAACTTTGAAAGGGTAAAGAAACAGATATAGAACCTACATTTTATTCAGTTTGCTTCCTGCAAAAGGAGGGATGCAACAGAGACTTCCCAATTAGCTTTCTCTTGGTGCCAGCCACAACTTCTATAGATGCCTTATTTCTTATGTACTAACATGGAATTCAACCTTTTCAGCTCTGTTTATGGAGCATTGATTCATGGGACAAGAGAAAATCAGTTGCCATTCAGCTGCCTGCTGGTAAAGCACCTACGGGTGACACTCGAGTACAATTTCACGCAGACCAAGTCCGCTTGCTAGTATCCCATGAAACACAGTTAGCAATTTATGATGTATCAAAAATGGAAAGAATTCGCCAGGTAAAACGAAGCCCTAAATATCTCAAATTTAAAACTTGTGAAAGTTTGTTTTCTTATTGATTCTGTTTCTCGCAGTGGGTCCCTCAAGATGCACTTTCTGCACCAATAACCTACGCTGCTTACTCCTGCAACAGTCAACTAGTTTATGCTTCCTTTTCTGACGGCAACATTGGTGTATTTGATGCTGACACCCTGAGACTCAGATGTCGTGTTGCTCCCTCAACTTACTTGTCCCAGGCAGTGTTAACTGGGTAAGAACAGATTTAGCATTAGTCTTTTGAAGCTGTCTTATGTTATTCACTTCTGCAAATCAAATTTTTTGGTCATTCAGGTAATGTTAAAATGTGTTTAATATGTGTTGTGCTCTTTGTAAGATGTTGATTCATGTACTGATTTTACTTGTTCCAATCTCATGATCTTGTGATGTTCTTGGTGTTAAAAGAGTTGCAGCTAATGCACGTGTTGTATGCCTCAGGAGTCAAACTGTGTATCCGCTAGTAGTTGCAGCACATCCGCAGGAACCCAGTCAATTTGCAGTTGGGTTGACAGATGGAACTGTTAAAGTGATTGAACCCCTGGAATCCGAAGGGAAGTGGGGCGTAAGTCCACCTGTTGATAATGGGGTGTTGAATGGCAGGGCGGCTTCTTCTTCGACCGCTAACAACCATGTCGCCGACCAAATTCAAAGATGAAACATACTGTATTTCGTCAGTGACAATTCTTTTTTGTGTATCTTATCCATATAGGTTTTAGTCAACATCTCTTGTATCCCTTTGCAAAGTTATGATGACACCCCTCTTACTCTTAAAGTTTATTATATGTGTTTTTTTTTATTTGTATCATTTTTTCCTCCATAGTCAAGATTAGGGGATAGATATTCTTCCTTCGGCCGTTACTTTTGGTTGAAGGTTTAGAATGTCACAGGAAATAGCTCAGTTTAAAGGATCAGTTGGTGGATATTCTCTACTCTCTCTCTCTCTCTCTCTCTCTCTCTCTCTGTAGCGCTCCGTGTTATTTTTAAGCGTTAATAGTCCTTGTCCAGTATATGCATAGCATTATAGGTTTCAATTTTATACTATTGGAGTTGTAATAAGCTTTTCTTTTATTTGGTAGTGTCATTATATCTTTTGAGATCGCGTACAAATCTAATCCTTTTTATGATAGGTCCATAATGGTAATGCTCATTTCTATTGATTACTCGATATTTGAGTATTTCATGAAGTTGCAGAATCCTAGTTAATTTCTACAGAATCCAACTTAATTATTGTGCATCATAGTTGTGTTGGAGCAGAATTTGCTCGAATGTTTTAGTAAATGGAATGTTGCTCATTGTAATCAAGCTTGAGGGGAGTTATTCCGTACCTTGTTAAATAAAAGCTTACAGCTTTTACATATTCTTTCTCTTGTTTGTTTTGTTTAATCTTCAATGGTCGTTTTGGCATTTGTAGATGAACAAATGCAGGTTGAGGCACTTGATTTTTCCAAAATGCAGACCATCCGGTAAATTCAATATAATACACGCAGCATGACAGCCTGTTGTCATTCCAGCTGCGAGGCACTTTAGGGATTTGTTAGTTCACCTGATATTTTTCTAAAAATAACTAGATTTGAGCTCAAAAGTTTATTCAAAGAGGAGGTATAACTTCGATTCAACTTTATTTTAATAATCTTTTTTCATACATTGAAGTGAAGGGCATCCAACAATTCCAGAATGGCCTTGATTGAAACTTTCAAGTGCCAATGCATCAGTTACATTTGCAGAACACAGTAAAGGTATCAAAAGCTTCGCTTAAATATCAGTCAAGTTCATATTCCTCAAATGGGTGGGAAATCCTTTCTTAAGAGTTTGATAGGTTGTCTAAATATCTTCCATACCTACATACCCATAATTACATTTTTTTTTTTCCCAAATAAAAGTCACACTATGCTGAGAGGTTTGACAAGGACCTCAAACTGTATATATGAATAAGCAGTAGGTAAAACTTTGTAGGATTGGGACAAAAATTTTGTCCACTTCTGATATGCCTAAACAGTATTACTACTTGCGAGGCCTGCCTTATAGACTAGGGAGAGCGTTACTGCCTAGTTGTTTCATAATTTTCACAACCACCACCACTACCACCACTCTATTTATAATTATTAACTGCCCCTGTCATTACACGGTCAACCTCTGCCACAGTCACCAAACACCAATCACAACTAACACCACAACAACTTACTACTGCTACCCTTCTGGTCATTGATGTTAGTCGCTACCACACCCACTACATCCACCATTACAATTTTATCCATTGCCACCACCATAGTCGCCATCACTGCTAGCTACAACCAACACAATTTTAACAGCCAGATATTCCTCGGCCATCAACACCGCTAACTACTAACATTAATCAACTTCAACCATCACAACAACCACTACACAAACGACCTTCACCAATCACAATTATCACCACCATCGTTATTATCCACTACCACCAACCACCAATGCTACTACAAATCATCTCCACCATCACTAGCGAACATAAACATTTAATATTTTAAAAGCAAATAATAATTTATTTATTAAATTTATATATTTTTTAATATTTAATTACTTATTTTATTTGAACTTATCTATTATATTAGCAATTTGAACTTATCTATTATGTTTGTTAATAAATAAATTATGCATATTTAGATGTTAAAACAAAACAATATTAATTATGTATAAATAACATAAATACTAACCCTTTTGGAAGTAATTACACTCTCTCCCACTTTTTTAAATTACTGTATTCTCTCTCCCTATTAATATACATAAATAGCCGACATATACATAGCATTCTAAGTATATGCTGGAATTTTCGTAATATGTTTAAGGAGTTGGGATTTTTTGTAATATTGAAAACATTAGTTGTGTATTTGTGTAATTTTTAGATTAATTATTCAATATTTAGATTTAGAGAAAACATCTTAGTCATTCAGATGTGCATCCAAATTCAGACGACTTAACCTTAACAAAAACAAATGAGACATGGAGAAAACTTAATTTGAGATACATACTAATATCATTATGATAAGAAGTTTATTTGAAGTTACAGTAATAATTAATTGAGTAAATACATAAGTACATCACTGATTTTGTTCGAGTTTTGCAAAAACACACCTAAACTTTAACTTCGACCTATTACCTCACAATTCTTCTTTATTTCGTTGCAAATACATCATTTTTCGCTGAATCTCAGTCACAATAAAGAAAGTGAATGCACGCACCAATCAGGTGCTGCCACGTGTCAAATAATTTTAATTTCATATTTTATTTATTTTTTTAATAAATTTTTTCCTTTTTATTTAATTTATCGCCCCCCTCTTCCCCCACCCCGCCCCTCGTCCAACAGCTCCCCTTTCCCCCCATGCGTCCAGGTCAACAGCTCCCCCTCACCCCTCACCCCCCACCCCTCGCGTCCAGTTTCCTCCATTAAAATGGAACTTAAAGCTCCTATACAATCTCCATTTTAATGGAGCTTAAAGCTCCATTTTTATTTATGACCCCATCCCACCCCCACCCCGTCCAACACCTTCCCCCCATTCCCGTCCAATTCCCTCAATTAAAATGAAGATTGTACATCATATTTCCTTTTTAAAATTATAGTGATGATGTTGTTATTGTTGTTGTAATTGATGTTGTTGTTGTTGTAATTGATGTTGTTGTTGAGTTATGGTGATGAAGAAGAAGTTGGGGAAGAAGACAATGGTGGATGAGTGGGGGTGGGGGTGGGGTGAGTAGGGGGAGGGTTATGAAATAATTTTAAAAAATAAATAAATATTAATTTTAAAAATAATATAAATTATTTACACGTGACAGCTTCTAATTGATTAAAAAAGTCAATTTTTGTCTTTTCACGTGCTTGTGGCACGTGGAGGGTCAAAATGGTGTATTATTTGTGGGTAATAGGTCGAAGTTAAAGTTTAGATATCTTTTTAAAAATTTCGGACAAGATCAATGGTGTAATTATATATTTACTCTAATTAATTTAAAGAACTATAAATAGGAAACCTTTTTTGTATACATAACAGAGTATATATGTATCCGATACCCCGGATATACTGGACCAATTTAGACGAACCGCCTCATAGGCCCAAGAAAAGCCCAATTATATTCTCTCACTCCCTAACTTCTCTCCTCTTTCTTCCATCTATTTGGGGATTTCTACCCTCTTTTTCAATTAGGGTTTCAGAAATGGCGAATCGCACCGACCCGTTAGCGAAGAGCATTAGGGGAACAAACCCCCAGAACCTCGTAGAGAAAATCGTCAGATCCAAAATATACCAAAATACCTACTGGAAAGAACAATGTTTTGGGTTAACAGCAGAAACACTTGTCGACAAAGCTATGGAACTCGACCACCTAGGTGGAACATTCGGCGGCAATCGAAAACCTGCGCCCTTTATTTGTCTTGTAATGAAGATGCTCCAAATTCAGCCTGAAAAAGATATCGTTGTGGAGTTTATAAAGAATGAAGATTATAAGTATGTTCGTGTACTTGGTGCTTTTTATTTGCGGCTTACGGGTACCGATGTTGATATTTATCGATATCTTGAGCCGTTATATAATGATTATCGGAAGCTGAGGAGGAAATTAGCTGATGGGCGTAAGTTTTTGTTGGTTATTTTTGGATTTCGTTGAATGATTCTGATTGAATTGTGATTTTGAGGACTAATTTTTCCTTTTTTAGAGTATGCATTGACACATGTGGATGAGTATATTGATGAACTTTTGACGACGGATTATTCTTGTGATATTGCTATGCCCCGTATCAAGAAAAGGTATTTGTCTATTTCAATATTTGAGCCTTTTGCCTTTCCTTTTAATCTTTAAAGGTACTTGGAGTAAAGTTTCCAAGTTCAAAAAAAAAGAAAAAGATTAGAGATACTTGGAGGACACTCTTATGGGTATGAGGGATAATGGATAATAATCGCGGGATTATTTATCCCACCATCTGTACTATAATTATGTGATAAATTATCTCATATGTATGTGGTGATATAACTGATTCCATGGGAAATTCTAATCCATGGGATAACTTTGTTTATCTCATCCCCATACCAAACAAGCCCTAAAGAGCATATGTGCACCTAAATGGAAGACCATAGAATCATGCACAACATGATTCATTTACTGAATATCCAATTTGGCTCGTGTAGGATAAGACTCTGCCTTGTTCATGAGTATGTAATTTGTTGGTTAGTTTATCTTTTGCTCCAAACAAAGACTTCTGCTTCCCTGGAGAGGCAGGCCGTTATGTTTTTGTTTGTTTATATTTTGCAGTGGATGATGTGCTGGCTCTTCTTTTTTCTACTTTCTGTTGACATTTTTAAGGGTAGAGCAATAATAGGGAAGATTGTTTAAACCATTGAAGCCCATGAGTTTTCAGTTTATTGAACACAAGGTGTAAGCCTAGCTTGTATTGGTTTAGTTGAAGGGTCTATGTGTTTAAGATGATAACACAGAGGAAAATCATTATTAGCCTGAAACACTTGGTCGTCATCACAATAATATTAATTGAAGAAAGAAAGAACTATTTAATAGTCTAATTTCTTAATTGTCTATTTTGTCCTGTGCTTTTTCCTGCTATTTTCCTGTTTTTGCTAGTGTTAGTGCTGTTAGATCTCCGTCTTAGATCATGTGTTGCCACCAGATGGATATTGGAACAGAATAAACAGCTGGAACCTCGGAGAAGTGCATTGGAAGATGACTTTGAAGAGGAAGAGGAGAAGGATGAGGATGAACCACTTGCCACTGGATTAGATGACGAGCATGAAAAGGTAGATTTTGGACGTGCTTAGTTTAGATGGACATCATTGTTTTAAGGCTTGTACTGGTTACTGATTTCTAATAAAATGCAGGATTACTATCGTGGGGGGAGTCCATCTAGGGAGAGAGAACGGGATAGAAGAAGAGATAGTCACAGATACAGGTACATCTCAATCATCCGCTGTCCTTCTCTTTATTAATTAATGCATTGACACTTGGATTCTTCATTTTTTTCACGACTCACTTGTGTGAAGTGGAAATGACATGTATGGGTCCTACAAATGCAAATACTCCTATTAAATAAGAAGTGCTCCCATCTCCAGTTGATACCGGTACCCAGTGTAAACTCCAGAACGCTTGCATCATTACAAAGGATTGTACTTTAAAATCCTTCAGTAAAGCTGTAGCTTGTCAAGTTCCTGTTTTTGGGTGAAGTTGACCAGCCCTGACTTGGACTTGGTTATGTGAAATTTTGTTCATACTTCATTTTATGTTGATTGCTGTTCGAGTGGAAGCTGAATTTTTTAAGCATCCAGAGATACTCAATAACACAAAGCACACACTTCACATGCTTTCAAGCCTTCAACCAAATGGCATTTTAAGCCTTTTGGAGACTACCATAGCTTCCTATATTAAAAAATTTGTGATCTTGCCAGGTTTCACTGCACTGAGAGTGTGCAGTTGAGAAGTATGATGGATCATACATTTCCACTGTCTAATTGTTTCAGTTGGTGGCAATGTGATTGGTTTGTCTATTAACTGTGTTATTAACTGAGTTTAGGATGCTCTTATTTTGAATTACACGTGCGATTTGGCATTTTGTGCAGATTAGTGTTATTGATATTACTACTCGGTGACCGAAGTTTATACTTAGAACATTCTTTTTTTGATTCACAACGTGATCTAACTTTATGCTTTTCCTTTGTTAGTTGGGGTTCTCCTTTTATTTTCTGATTTGAGCTTCTATATGCCTTTCTTTTTCAGGGATCGTGACTATGACAGAGATCGAGATTATGATAGAGACTATGACAGAGATCGTGATTATGACAGGGAACGTGGCAGACGTGACAGGGATAGGGATAGGGATAGAGAGAGAGATAGAGATAGAGACAGGGATCGTCATCGCCTCAGGGATGATGATAAGGACTATGGTCGTGAGAGGGATCGAGGAAGGGACAGGGAACGTGATAGACGTGATCGTGAGCGTGGTCGACGCAGGAGTTATTCGAGGAGCAGAAGTAGAAGCAGAGACCGTAAAGATCGTGAGGACGACCGTCGTAAAAGGCATGCTCGCAGCAGTGCTAGTCCTGTTCGGGATGAACCTAAGAAGAAGAAAGTGAAGAAGGAGAAGAAAGAAAAGAAAGATGATGGAACAGATCATCCAGATCCAGAGATTGCAGAAGCGAATAGGCTTAGAGCATCGCTCGGATTAAAGCCTTTGAAGCTATGAATATGTACATCTGCGTTTGTAACTCTTAATACTCAATATGTTCTGGTGATGTGTGATCTTCTGGCCTTGTTGCCTCACTTCTTTTTGTTTGCTTATTTTTAGTGTACTAATAATGTAATACTGGAAGCTGCAGCTTTGTCTCCTTTTTTTCACAGTTTGCAAATTCCTTGCTTATTGTTTTTCTCTAGTATTATTAGCTGAAGCTAAAAAGTTCCAACAAATAAATCTCATTAGAGTTCTCTTTATGATTTGACATGTTTTTCTGCATAATCATGGCTAAGGATGCTGATCTATGGTTAATCCCCCTAGAGTCTCAGAAAGCATGCATGGAGTATAAAAGTAGTAGGTAGGCAATTGTGTTCTCTGTAGATGCTAATACAATTTAACTTAAATGTACAGTGCTGAAATACAGGGAGGAAGAGTTCAGCCTACAAAAAATGTGCAGAAACGAGCTTCACACTAGCAACATCAAAATGGTTACAACTCATGATATGGAAGTTCTGGTAACAGAATGCCATCCTGATCATAGTGAAGACTGCCAGACGCACTCAATGGTCGACATTTTCCTCCCATAAGTATCCTTTTCTTGCATAATTCCAGGTCAACTTTCTCTTGTTCTTCCTCAGCCTCATATTTGCTTTCTCTTCCCTGTTTCACCACTTTCTTGTGTATGGATTTCACTCTTCCAATGATGCAGTAACCAGCGGTCCGCTTCTTGATTGATGCCCAGTTGATGTTGTTCTCTGTATTAGTAACAGCATCATCATCTGCACCTTCAGATTCTGTTCCAGTATCTGCTTTGTTGTTCGTCCAGTTGGTGAAGCAAAATCCAATCTTCTTTCTGAACCTGAATTCGGAGAATCCTGAAAGTTTTCGGGGTAAAATCCGTGGTTGCTTTCTATTCCCAGTTGATATTTCTGCATTCTCTTCATTGTTCATCTTTAATGGCTTTCCCTTTGTGTCTATGATCCTCAGTATCTTCTTGAATGAACATGACTTACTCAGTGTTAACCGCTCCACTGAATCTTCCATCCAAGTCTTAAACACGCTGCTGACTTTCTTTCCGGAGGCTATCAGTTGATCTCGTTCTTCCATGCATTCGTCCAAAGCATAAGCATCATCACGTCCGTCATTTCTAGAGCTTGAAGTGTCCCTTTGCAACGGCGGCTTCTTTTTGCGAGAAGCATTGCCGAAAAGTGAACCAATTTCCTTTGGCGGAAGTCCTGCTGCTTTAGTCCATTTGATTTTCTTCCTTTTCCCATTCACACCCTTTTCAGTATTTCCCATAGAGTTCTTGACAAGAAGTAACTTGGGTAATCTCACTCTCACCTTTTGTTGTAGGGACACGGCAAAGCCATTGATTTGTGAATACCTTAGGAGAGAACTAGGACTTTTCAGTCTTCCAATACTATGAAAACTCCCCTTCTCCATATTCATTTTCTTTGAACAAGTTTGTTTTCCTCTTGGCAAACACAATATCCCTATGTTTACAAGAGTAGGGGATTTTCTTTTCTTTTCATTGTTATTGCTCTTCAGTAGACGTGGGTAATGGGATTATGGCATAGTGCCCTATTCATACGCCAATGATATCATACATCTGCCCTCAATTATCTTTTATACAAGGTTATATTAGTAAAATTATTATAGCCTGTGAACAGGAATTAAGGGATAAAAGTTGGTTACATATTTTCTCATCAAAACTCATCCGTAAAGTGATTGCTTATTTCACAAACCTCTACGGCTCTAGCTCCCATTTTCTTTCCAAACTGCGGAATCGGTGTTTCAATCTTCAAGGGGTAGTTAAACAAATAACATCTCATTTCACAATTTACCAAAAAGCACTTTTATTTTATTCTATCCATATGCTTTATGAAACTCGATATAATGTAGATTAAAATATAGATCAATATTGACATGACACATTGAAAACATCATGTTTCACATTTAGCAAAGAGAAAAGGAAGACAAAAAGATACTATTGTGTCACTGTGGCGAAGAAATGAGTTCTCGTTGTCTTTTGTACAATTTAAATAGAAATAAATAACCCTTTTAAATATCAATAAAGAAAATAACATCTCTTAATATAATTTTTTTTTATTTAAATAAAAATAAATGACCCTTCTAAATTTCAATGAAGAAAATAACATCTCTTAATATAAAAATCTTTAAAGGACTAAAACATTTCTCACCCAATTACAAAATTACGTATTTATTATACTCAGGGTCCACTTGAGTAGGAGTAGTAGTAAATTTAACCGACTAGCCGTGCCCCAATGTGCAAACCCGACCCGTATTAGTGTGTAGTCTCCACTAAAACCCTCCTTGTCCCCTAATTCTCCATTCACTGCAAAATGAATTCAGTAGCTACTAAACTTGTCAAATTCTTGCGTTGTTCTCCAGCGGCCACCCCAGGTTCTTCCCTTGTATAACAATCAATTTCATCCTACGTATTGTTTTTTTTCTCGTTATGATTAAGGTTGTTTTATTGCAAAAATTACAGTGATGATGGGTGTGGAAGGAAGCTCTAGGTTGTCCTATTCAACTGGTACATTTGGTAGTGATGGAGATGAGCCTGCAAGTACTAATGAAGCTGTTGAAATTGATGATAGTGACTTTCTTCCTGAAAAGCCTGAATTGCAGCTGCAAAGTGTGGATCCAAGAAAGGGTTGGAATTTTCGGGGTGTTCACAAGGTATATGTTGTTTTACAAAGACATATAAGCGTAGTGAAGACTGGATTGTAATTGCACTAGTTGTACAGGAAAGAATGAACAAAAATGTTGTATCAGTTAATGTTTGTTTTTTGAGTGATTTTGGGTTTGATTGGATGGGGTGCTATTTTGGATTTTTGATTTTTCGCATTATTTCACCGACCTTTGTCTTGCTCTCGAATCATTGTGAGTCTGCTAAATTGTTGGAACTGATCCTGTGTGCTGAATGAGGCTTGGGTGGGCAAAGTTGTTGAGAACTTGGTTGAAAATGAAGCTATTTTAGATTAAGAAAGATATTTCTAGGACCAGAATGATGGAATCTAGAAATTGGAATGTGATTTCTGTTGGAGGCCCATATTGGTGGATTAAGGATACCTCATCTCTTTATATGGTCTTGGTCAATCCTCCCTTCATGAGCTAGTTTTTGGGATTGAGTTAGGCCCCAGGTCTACTTCTTTAACATGATGATGCAGCTAGGGCTGGTTCATTGTTTCTGATGTCACCCTTCGGCCCCCATCGTTATTATGCACACTCCAGTGCCGAGGGTTCTGGAGTCTCACATTGGTCGTTTAAGGGGTGTCCGTGGTCTCTTTATTTGGTCTTGGGCAGTCCTCCCTTTATGTGCTAGCTTTTGGGGTTGAGTTTGACCCAAGGTCCATCTCTTTAACAATTTCTGAGCTATGTTCATTTTTTGAGATATGTCATAACTCCAAAACTATAGCCAAATAAAGCAAGCTGTTAGATTATCTAATTTTAATTTTTTAACCAAAAATGTCAAGGATGGTGGCATTATTATCTTTTTAAATTGTTTGTCTGTTTTATTGGAGGGCAATGGAGAGATCCACTTAAAGGCAGGATTTTTTTTTTGACAGGCTATTATATGTGGCAAAGTCGGGAATTCTCCTTTGCAGAAGATATTGCGAAATGGACGAACTGTCACTATCTTCACTGTTGGAACAGGTGGCATGTTCGATCAGAGAATCCGAGACAGAGACTTGCCTAGGCCTGCTCAGTGGCATAGAGTCGCTGTGCATAATGAATTGATTGGGGAATACTCCGTTCAGAAACTTACCAAAAAGTAAGTACCTTTTTCCCCCTATAATCCACATTGCATTTCTCTTTTATTCTCTAATATATACGTTCTCTCAGCTCCTCAGTCTACATTGAGGGTGATATTGAAACCAGAGTCTACAATGACAGTCTCAGTGGTGAAGTTAAAAGCATACCAGAAATTTGCGTGCGCAGAGATGGTACATCCTTATGTTTATTGTGATCCCCCATGGTTTGTCTTATTTGAAGATGTGGGAATTTAATATGTCACTGAATGGTAGTCCTTGCACCCCATTTCCTGTGATGATTTCATTGAAAACAGATATTTAGAAAAAATATATTTTAAAGTTTATATCAGACTTGCATGTTCTACTTTATTTGTTGACGGAAAGAATTCAGCTAAATTTTTTTCCTTTTTGAGGAAAAAGTCAAATAATGCTTTAGCTTCAAAATTCTTCTATATACTTGCATTTTGGATGTTGTATATTTCAAAGGCGTTGTCAAATATTTTATGGCGTTACAAGATGGAAGATGCATAACTGACATTTTTGAATAAAAGGAGTATTAACTTGTGAGGCTGTCTTGCGAGTTATTATATCATCTTATATCTTTTTCCCTGTTCATAAGCTTTAATGAGCAGGGTTGTAGAGTAAAATATAGTTAGTAGACTCAATTGTCAAAAGAAAAAAGTTAGTAGACTCATACTTCTATAATCGCCAACCTTGTAGATATACCTAACAAAGGAGGATAAAGCCTGCAATGCATTGGCAGGAGAATTACAAAATGATTTAAAACACAAGGTTCAAGACAGGTTTTTATTATACTTAGAAAGTGGAGTATACGAAGTCTGTTAGCAAGATGAAGGAAATATACCAAGTTTTAGGTTGGGGGAGCAACTGTTGAGAATCCACTCCTGTAGGTATGAATTGTGCCTCATTAGTTTGGTACTCATCACTAATGTTAGAAGAAATATCATCTGTCTACCACACCTATATCCTCGACATCCAAGAGTAGTACCCTCAAAAAGAGAGGGTGTGGAACACTTGGTTTGTTTGGGGGGGGGGGGGATCTGTCTTCCAAAACCTCAACGTTTGGGATTTTCACAAAATTAGTAACAAAAGTAAGGTCTGTTCAATTAGTAAAACTTATTAGTCCCTCACGATTTGGGAAAAGTGGCCCTCATCCAGATTTCAAATTCAAGTTCATTTTGCTCTCATTCTATTAAAATTAGAGCCAAATCAGTTCTAATTTTTAGTAGGATGACCGAGGCGCTGATATAATACTAGGAGAAAGTAGAAGTAGGATCTTTTTAAGTTCCTTATAGAAAAAAAGAAACTTCTTAAGTTAAAAAGAGAAAAAGAGCCGACTAAAAGGTAACATCACCTGGAAATAACCTCTGACAGAAATGCAAGGTAAGGCTGCGTAATATAGATCCTTGTGGTCGGGCCCTTCCTCGGACCCTGCGCATAGCGGGAGCTTTAGTGCACCGGGATGGCCTTTTTTTTTTTTTTAAAAAAGTAACAGCACCTATCAGCCCCTCCATTAGTCCCGAAGGACCTCAACAGTAAACAGACAGTCTGCTTCACCTTCTTCTTTCTCTAAGCTTTACTGAACTTGGACTATGGCACCAAAACTGAAACTAATTCCTGTGGTTGCACCTTTTATTCCCATTGCTGCCACTGAAGGAATGTAATGTAGCTCCGGGCTTGCTTTACAGGAGCAGTATTTGGATATTTGAAGTGAGGAAGTGAACAAAAAACAAAGAGTTCAACTAGGGGACTGAAGAAAAATTAGCAAGTGTTAGTTATAGTGGATTCCATGGTATTTGATTATTGAACGGCCATTTGCAGTTATGCTGTTCTGATATTTAATTTCGTGGGCGTGGACAAGAAAAAAGAGAAGTCTTTATGTTCAGATTTGAACCTTTCAAGGAATAGAATGTAAAAAGTGAAGGCACGAAATGCTTGATAACATATGTTTTTAATGAGAAAAATATCCCTACAATATTGCTACTCATGGCCAGGTTCAGTTATGTGCATTTAGTATTAAAGTACTCCCACTATTCTGAATTGAATGTTATGGTTGATTTTACATGTTCTTTAGCAGTAGTGTATTTCACGATGTTGAAATATCAAATAAATAGATTGGTTTTATGATAGGTAAGCCAAAAGATAAGGTGATAAAACCTCTTGTTCGGTATTTTTATAACGGAATTAAAAGTTGATCCATTTAAGTCAATCTGGAAATTCTTAAAATTGGAATCAACTATACCATTAATCTTTGGTGGGTGATTCGATTTAGTTTAGTGGTCTTTAAACTGGTACAAGTAAAAGAGAAAGCATGACATTCAAATACAGTTAAGAGGGAGTAAATTTGCAAGACAGCTTTGAGGTATTACTCTGATTTAAATTCTTTCTGTATCTAACTTGATGGTTTGTAGATGTGAGATAACTGACTCAAAAATATACTGCAAAAAAATATGTAATATTACTATTGTTATGCATGGCTGCCTACTGCTGCTGCTGTATTACTATATGATTAACTTCTTTGTCAGTGAAACAGATGATAACGCATCATATATTTTCTGATGTTATACAATTTTCTCACAGGGAAGGTTCGGCTTCTAAAAGGTGGTGAAAGTCTCAGCACTATCTGTATTGATGAGCTCCGTAAGTTTTCTTCTGTTATAGTATTAATTAAATTGTCTTTTGTCGAATTTATGAGATTTGGGTTGCAATACCAGATTTATTTCCTAAGTCGTCAGATCCCTTTTGTACCACCATATTTGTTTTCAATGAAACATTGGTTCTTCCCCTCTGTTGCTTTTATTGGACTTGTACTTTTTCTGGTATTGGCAGGAGAAGGATTGATGTAGAAACTCATTGATAATTTGTTGAAATATGGGACGTGGTTGGTGGAGTTGGGGTTGCGATGGGAGGAAGCAGCTTAGGAGTGGCCTATTTTTTCTAAATTTACTCTGCAGTAACACAAGTTTACTTATTTCCAATTATAACTTGAATAACTTCAGTTATTAGTTTGCCTTCTACGACTAGGGTCCATCTTCTTCTCACTTGTATTTTGTTCAGAAGCAGGAAGAGATGCCCTTTTTGGGGCACCGTTATTTATTGGATAGTTGTTTCATTCGCCAGCACCACTGCAAAATGATGTTCAAATGATCAAAATAACTAGGTGTAACTGTTAAAGAGTAAGAATACTCGTGGAATGATACAACAACAACAAACCCAGTGTATTCCCACAAAGTGGGGTCTGAGGAGGGTAAGATGTACGCAGTTCATACCGCTACCTCCGAAGAAATAGAGAGGCTGTTTCTGATAGACCCCCGACTCAAGATAAAAAATCATAAACAAGGAGGATGGATGACACAACGAAAAAATCAGGAATAAGAAATACTCCCTCCGTTTCAAAAAGAATGACCTACTTTGACTTGGCACAAAGTTTAAGAAAATAAAGAAGACTTTTGAATCTTGTGGCCTTAAATTAAAGTTGTGTCAAATGTACCAAAATGTTCTTTAATCTTGTGGTTCTAAATATGTCATGTGGAAAGTTGAAATTAAAATATTGCTAAAAAGGGAAAGGGATCATTATTTTTGAAACGGACTAAAAGGAAAGTAGGTCATTCTTTTTGAAACGGAGGGAGTAATAGAAATGAAATCAGAATAAAAAAACGAAATACGAGAAATAAAGACAACACTAAATAAGAAAATAGGAACCAAGAAATAAGAAATAGGCCTCCCACCTAGTAGTAACATATCCTCACATACCAATGACACCTACGTACACAGTCTTAGGGTTGCGAATCCGGCTACACAAGATCTCTTTTGATTGTCTGCTACAATCCACACACTTACACTAGCCTTCTACCCTTATTCGTGACCTCCACACCTTCCTATTTAGGGTCATGTCCTCAGTAAGCTAAAGTTGCTCCATGTCATGCGTAATCACCTTCCTCCAATATTTCTTCGGCCTACCTCCACTCCTCCTGAAACTATCAAAAGCTAGTCTCTCCTCCTGAAACTATCAAAAGCTAGTCTCTTACACCTACGAACTGGGGCATCCGCACCCTTCTTCATCACATGCCCAAACCATTTCAACCTTTTTTCCCGCATCTTGTCCTCCACCAAAGCCACCCCCACCTTCTCCCGAATAACCTCATTCCTAACTTTGTTCCCTCTAGTAAGTTCACACATCCAACGTAAAATTCTCATTTCCGCCACCTTCAATTTTTGGATGTGGGAGTGCTTGACCGGTCAACATTCCGCTCCATACAATATGGACGGACGAATTTGCCTTTAAGCTTAAGGAACACCTTCTTATCACACAACACTCCCGAGGCGAGTCTCTACTTCATCCAACCTGCTCCAATATGTTTAGAGACATCCTCATCAATCTCACCATTCTTCTGAATCATAGACCCAAGATACTTAAAACTATCCCTCTTACAAACATCCTGGGAGTCCAACCTCACCGCCACTTCGTCCCCCTGCCTCAAGTCACTGAACTTGCATCCCAAATACTTCGTCTTGGACCTACTCAACCTGAACCCCTTAGACTCAAGGGTTTGCCTCCAAACCTTCAATTTGTCATTCAACACCCCCCCTCCGCGTCTCATCAATCAGCACTACATCGTCCGCAAATAACATACACCAAGGAACCCCGCCTTGAATACTCCGAGTCAACACGTCCATCACCAACGCGAATAGGAACGGACTAAGAGTCGATCCCTGATGCAACCCCGTCTCGATCGAAAAATGCTCTGAGTCTCCTCCCGCCGTCCTCACCTGAGTCTTCCCTCCATCGTACATATCCTTAATAACTCTGATGTACGCTACCGGGACCCCTCTCACCTCCAAGCATCTCCAAAGAACCTCCCTCGGGACTTTATCATATGCCTTTTCCAGGTCGATGAACACCAAGTGTGAATCCATCTTCCTTTCTCTATACCGCTCCACCAATCTCCTCGCCAGGTGGATTGCCCCTGTCGTCGAGCAACCAGGCATAAATCCAAACTGATTCTTCGAAATGGACACGACCCTCCTCAATCTCCGCTCAACCACTCTCTCCCAAATCTTCATAGTGTGACTCAACAGCTTAATACCCCTATAGTTGTTGCAACTCTGAATGTCACCCTTGTTTTTATATAACGGAATCATCGTACTCCATCTCCAAGCCTCAGGCATTCTTGCAGTCTTGAAAATGCCATTAAACAAATCCATCAACCACCTTAAACCTGCCTCACGAACATACTTCCAAAAATCCACCGGAATCTCGTCAGCCCCGTCGCAGTCTTGGTTGTTAACTGGAGTGTGAAACTTCGTCTGTATAATCTTTAGCATCCAGTAGACTGGTAGTAAGTAAAAATCTGCATTCATCTTGTTTTTGGCATTTATGGTTCGCATATTCTTTTCAGATAGCAATGATTGATGATGGGTTCTATCCTAATTAAATTTTGTTTGTGCTTTGCTCATGGCACACCTTAAAATCAAAGCTCTTTCTATCTTCTTCAGCCGTTCTATCTAGATCTCCAGCCGATACACAGCCATCCTTGCTAATTTTCTCTTTTGTGACAACAAATACAAACTTGTTTTCCGATCCATCAATTTCCTTTGTTACTTATTTCTCATGCTTCATGAAAATAGTGTATAGTCATCACATACATGGAGTTAAGGGTAGACGTTAAGACACTATTTTGAGGTTGGTTATTTCTCATATTTAGGATAAATTTGTAAGGCCATTATCCAAGTCATTTAACTTTTTTACAATATTATGTAGTCTGTTAGGCCCGGGAGATCGATTAATGGAGCACTTTCACTTTCACTATTAGTATAGAGTCTCTTAGTTCCATGATTTGATATTTCGATTTTCCTTAAAGACACACTCCTAAAAGGTTAAATGATCCTTAAATCATAGCTGTGAACAGATAAGATATCATTTATGTGGTGACTTGAAATTTTATATTGGTGTTAACATTGCCACGCGTTTACCTAACAAATCATTTGATTCTACGAAAAAAGCAATCAATCTCCTGTCCCTATGAGACCAACAGTATATAGTGAATAGCAAATCATGGACCACTTCATTCGAGCACTTTATGGCCTAATCTCACTTTCTGTTAATACATTATTATATAATCAAACACAAGATTTCTTTGATTCATCCTATGTTAATTTAACATACTTAATGTGTGCGTGTCTTTTAGGCTCTTTTTGACAATTGGCAATTGTGCATATGCCATTGGCTACGAATTACACCAGTACCTTTATACAGGAAAAACAGCGAAGCAACAAAGAGAGTTCATTGGACTCGTTTGGAAGTCCTTGCAAATCTCAGTACACTAAAAGATGTGAAAGAAATCTGAAAACATCCATTTCATCAACTTTTGAGTTGTGAAAAGTTCAAATTATTTGTGACAAAAGTTGCAGAATCCTTATGAAATAGTTGCTGTAATACTAAGAATGCAAGTTGTAAATACTATTCGAGCCTGGTTGTAATTGAAAATCAAAATATAGATTATAGGAACGTATTGTACATGTCAAAGTTTGTAAACGACGACAACAAGTGGAATTACGTACGTATCCTTACCCTATCACCATAAAGGCTGTTTTTAATATATCAAAGTTTGTCAGATAAAAGAAATGAAACAAAATGCTGTGGCTGATGCAGCTGTCGCGTACCTTAATAATTGCAATACAGAATAAATGAGCACTAATCTTAGTGATGGTATAAATTTGGCCAATAAAAACTACGTTAATGACACTTGGATACCATTGCATATTCGAATATTGGCAAGGATTCTGTGTTCCTTAAACAATAATTTTCACGATTTTGCCTAATTCGTGACACATGCATATGCTCTTAGCCACCCTCCAAAAATTTTGTATAAATAGATGCACTGTAGAATTCCCAAGCACAATGAAGAGAATCAAAGTATATTTCTGATAATTAAGGAGTTGAGTACATGCTCCTACTTATAGGAGAATACTACGTAGTTGTAGAGTCCTAGACTACTTACAAGAGTCTAGTTATGCCAATATTGAAGACTTAGAGTTGTATCACTAGGCAACTACATATACAAGTAGATGTTTACTACTACTACAATACTAATACAATTATAGATGCAAAACATAGGATAACTCTAACAGAATCAGCTACCCTAACAGAATCATACACTCTCCTTATCTTCTATTTGATCAGTATCTTCAACACTTCCCCTCAAGCTAGAGAGTGGTGGAATACTCACTCCTAGCTTGCTTTTGAAATTAGCAAACGCCGGCTTTGTCAAGGCATTTGTATGAATGTCAGCTAGCTGATCTCTAGATTTTACGAACTGTGTGACTAGCTGTCCTCTGACCACTTTTTCTCGAACAAAATGGTAGTCCATTGCTACATGATTTGTTCTGGCATGCATCACTGGATTAACTGTCAAGTATAAGGCACTTAAATTGTCACAATACAGTATAGGCACTATCTTGAGATATACTCCAATGTCACGAAGAAGGTAAAGGATCCATGTCATCTCAGCTGTAGTAGAAGCTAAGGCTCTATATTCAGCTTCAGCACTGGACCTTGCTACTATGGATTGTTTCTTCGAGGTCCAAGAGATACAATTTGTACCTAAATAGATGCTATAACCTATAGTTGACCTCCTAGTTGTAGTGCAACCTCCCCAATCAGCATCCAAATAGCCATATAACCTGCAGGGTGATTGTGAGATAATTCTGAGCCCATGATATAAAGTTCCTTTGATGTACCCGAGGATCCCTTTAACACCTTGAAGATGTTCACTATTTGAACTCTGCATGAATTGACTCACTAGATTTACTGCACGAGTGATGTCAGGCATTGTTAGTGTCAAATACTGAAGACTTCCCACAATCCTTCTATACAAAGATGCATCAATAGGGTTTCCAACAGCTTTATGTAGGCCATGTTTCTGTGCATGAGGTGTATTTATTGCTTTTGCCCGTATCATATCAGTCTTATTAAGCAACTTAGTAGCATACTTTCCCTGACTCAAGTGCAGTCCACCTGGGAAGTACTTGACCTCAATTCCTAAAAGAAATGTAAAGGACCAAGATCTTCCATAGAAAATTCTCTCCCAAGTTTAGCGACCACCTTTGAGACATGCTTTCGATCACTTCCTGTGATAATTATATCATCCATATATAGTAATAATAAGATAGTCCCTCTGTTACCATGTAAAGTAAACAAAGAGGCATCTGCTTTGCTACAAGTGAAACCAATGTGAAGCAAATACATGCTGAATCTGTCAAACCATGCTCTAGGTGTCTGTTTAAGACCATAAAATGCCTTCTTTAACAAACAGACATGAGTTGGATACCCGAGGTCAATGAATCCTGGAGGTTGACTTATGTATACTTCATCCTGCAAGTAGCCATGTAGAAATGCATTTTTGACATCAAGTTGTCTGATATGCGAAGCAACAGCTACGGACAGAACCACTCTAATGGATGTAGCCTTAACCACCGGACTGAATGTTTCTTCAAAGTCTATTCCTTCAAGTTGAGAGAAACCCCTAGCAACAAGCCTTGCTTTGTACCTGTCGATTGCTCCATTTGCCTACAGTTTAGTCTTAAACACCCATTTGGAGCCAACCAAGTTCATACCTGCATGTTTAGGTACTAGTATCCAGGTTTTGTTATTGTGTAGAGCATTTATCTTATCCTGCATAGCTGCAAACCAGTGTGGTGACTTCAGTGATTCATTTATTGATTTTGGTTCCCTCATGATCTGTTCTTTGCTTGAAACAAGAAACACATAAGGTAAAGTAGCTGATTTTGCCTTATATTTAGTGATCATATGATGCCTTTGTGGTTCTAGTGATGTCTAAGCTGCACTATTTTCTATAAGTGTTGCACCTACACTATCATCTTGTGGATTAGACACTGAGAGTAATATGGGTTGTGGTATGCTAGGTGGATTAGTAGCATCTCCTATTGCTTCAGCATTTGAGATGTCAAGCATTTTAGAAGACTCATTTTCAGATATGGAACTATAATCCCTATCATCATCAACAAGAGTGGCTAGAATAGGTTCAACTGGTGTTGTTTGGTTATCAACAGTTGGCAACATAAGCTCAGCAGGTACTAGTTGAGTAGCCTGATCCTCAACAGTTGCTTGAGTAGCTTGATTCACCACAACCGACAACACTTTACCTGGAGTGACTTTAACAGAATTATGTGCCTGCAAATTAGTAAAAAAATCAACAAAGGTAGCTAGGTGAGGTGAGACATCAGCTTTAGCTTGAGACTATATTGGTTGTATATAAGGTAATGTACACTCATAAAAAATGACATGCCTTGACACATAGACTCTCCTTGTTGGAGGATGATAGCATCGATATCCTTTATGTAGACTGCTATATCCTATGAAAACACATGGATAAGACTTTAGGCTACACTTGGATCACCCTTAATGTACGGAAAACATCTACATCCAAACACCTTCAAGCTGTTATAGTCAGGTTATGCACCATATAATTTGACAAAAGGAGTCATTTTCAGTATTGAGGAAGACAATTTATTAATGAGGAACACAATAGTTAAGAAGGCCTCTACCCATAGAAAAAGAGGTAGGTTAGCATGAAGTAGCATAGTAAGTCCAGTCTCAACTATGTGCCTGTGTTTTCTTTCAGAAATTCCATTCTGTTCAGGTGTATTAGGACAAGAGATGTGTTTGACAATACCACAACTTTCTAGATGCTTAATGAATTTTGTTTTGATGAACTCACCACCTCCATCACATTGAAAAATCTTAATAACTTTAGAGAATTATTTTTCGACCATTTTTTGGAACTTGAGAAATACATCAAAAAATTTAGATTTCTTTTTCAACGGATAAAGCCATGTGTATCTTGTGTTATCATCTACAAACACTACATAATATCTCATGTGTTAAGTAGATTCAATAGGTGCAGGACCCCAAATATCACAATGAATTTTCAATAAAGATTCCTTCTCAACTTTATTCCTCAAGCCAAATGGTAGTTTACAACCTTTTTCCAACTGACAGCTAGAACAGACAGTATGGATTTTATTTCAACTACTGACGTTAATGCAACTATTACTACTCAAAATCTTTAAAATATTCAAACTAGGATGTCCTAATCTATTATGCCAAATGATGTCTGAGGTCTTCCAGTTTTGTGTGGCAGTCAATGAATAGAGATTGTTGTCTTCCAAGGCATAAAACCCATCTCTTTTAGATCCCTTGGCCAGTAGTGTCCTTGTCTTCTTGTCCTTTACAACAAAATTAGTTTCATCAAATTCAAGAGTGCAGGAATTATTTTTAGCAATTTTACTAACCGAGAGCAGATTTTTAGCAATCTTAGGTACTACAAGAACTTCTTGTAATTTCAGCTCTGATCTGACTGTATTGCCAATGTGTGTAATATCTAATTGAGATCCATTTCCAACAATGATCTTATTAGAACCTTTATAGTGTTTAAGATCAGATACAGTACCTGAATTGTTTGTCATGTGACTAGTAGCACTTGAATCCACATATAAAGTATCATCACCACTTGATATATTCTGCAAATTTACAACAACAAGTGTTTGTGGAAGTTCATCTGCAGCCTGGTAAGAATAGTCACACTTGTAAAAGCACTTAAGAGCAGTGTGGTTATTCCTACCACAAATTTGACATGACTCATTTGCATTTTTCTCCTTATTCTGGTTGTCATTTTGATTTCCACCCTGATTGTTTTGGTTAATATGATTATATGATGCAGCAGGTCTAAAACCTCTTCCTCTAGAGTTAAATTTGTTATTTTCTCTTCTTCTGGAGAAATTTCATCTTCCTTTGCCTCTTTGACTAGAGACAACCGAGAATGCCATGTTGGAGTTTGGTTGTGGCACCTCTTTTTCATCCTCCCTCATGTCAAAACCCCTGAGTGCATTAATAAACTGATTTAGTGTAGGATAGGGTTCCTTACCTAACATGAACGTCTTGTATTTGAGACCTAAGCCTCTAGCAAAGTTGATAACTTTACTGTCCTCATCAATAGGCTTGTGCATAGCAGCAAGTCCATCACAGATGCCTTTGAACTCTTTGATATATTCATCAACCTTCTTGTTTCCCAGCCTAACACTCTGCAATTGTTGTTTAAACTGAAATTCCTTGTCCTTTGTTGCTTGAGGATAGGCTTCTTCCAAGCATTCCAATATCTCTTTGGCAGTGGAGCAACCTATTATGAGGTACATGCTTTCTTCTGTCAAGGTACCTGAGTTCCAGCTCCTCAGCAGTACATCTTTCTCCTCCTAGTCATCAACATTTTTACTATCTTCTTCACCTTTCTTAGAATCTATGACCACAGTTTTCTCAGCAGCCTTTCTAGTAGTGGGATCATTTATAGTTGGTTTCTTCTCCTTGAGGAGATAAGTTAATCTTATGATTTGGATCAATTGCATCATTTGTGTTCTCCATATGAGATAATTTGTTGGCTTAAGTTTAATAGAACAGGAAGGAATGAGGTGGTGAAGAGAAGAAGTGGAAAGAGAATTGGCAGAGGATGTAGAAGAAGCCATTTTCAGGATTTGAGATGTTCAGTTCTTGGTTTTAATATTTAATCAGCGGAACGAGCTTAATGCTCTGATACCATGTAGAATTCTCAAGCACAATGAAGAGAATCGAAGTATATTTATGATAATTAAGGAGTTGAGTACATGCTCCTACTTATATGAGTTGAATACTATGTAGTTGTAGAGTCCTAAACTACTTACAAGAGTCCTAGTTATGCCAATATTGAAGACTTAAGAGTTGTATCACTAGTCAACTACATATACAAGTAGATGTTTACTACTACTATAATACTAGTACAATTATAGATGCAAAGCATAGGATAACTCTAACAGAATCAACTACCCTAACAGAATCATACACTCTCCTTATCTTCTATTTGATCAGTATCTTCAACATGCACAAGTATTCAAGCTATTCACCAAAATAAATTCTTATAATTTAGAGTATACTTCAAAATTAACCATGATTGCTTTGGTACTCTTTCTTTCTCTCTTTCCATTTGCTTCTGTCTCATCATATCCTAATAATTGTCCAAAATGTGGCACAATGGATGTTCCATACCCTCTAAGTACTAGTGATGATTGTGGTAATCCTAACTACAAAGTTTATTGTAACAATGACACCTTAGAGTTCTTGTCATCTGTAGGATTTTATTACAAAATCCTCAGTATCAATCCATATACATCTAGGTTTATCATTCGCCCTCCTTTCATCTCTTGCCAATCCTGTGATCTTTCTCTGGGTGGCTTTAAGATTGATGAAAATTCTCCTTTTAACGTATCTTCGCGAAACATGATCATGTTATTTAATTGTTCTGAGAATATTTTCTTGTTCCCATTGAACTGTTCTTCGAGCAGCCCGTGTAGGCGGTTCGAGGAGGCGAATCAAGGAAGGAACTGTAAGAACACATTGTGTTGCAGTTACTTGAAAGATGCATCCGTCACTTCGCATAGAATTAGGATTAGAGATGGAGGATGCACTGCTTATATATCTCTGGTGGATTTTAAGACAGAAGAGTCTATCAATGCATGGCGTTATGGCATTGAGCTACAGTGGATACCCCCAAACTAAGCATGCATTTGCTTGCCTATATATGTTACTCAAGATTTTTCAAACAAAAAAATATACCATATATTCATGTTTGATCTTTCAAAAATACATCACATTTGGAGGATCCAACATATACCCTGGCCCCTAATAATATTTTTGAAGAATCGAGCAACATAGATTATATTATGACAACATTATTCCTGTTATGTGTGCATGTTACGTGTGTTGCAACTTTCTAGTTTATGTGGTTGTCGATTGTCTTTAAGTTGTGATTATTTCGTGTGGGGTGTCGAAGTATACTTATGCTTGCAAGTATATACATCTACATATGATGAGATAAAACATATGTCCATGTAAAGAACATAACTCACTTGGTCTTAAATCCCATATTAGATCAGCGACTGTCGGTGAGTTGTTCTTTATTTCTTGTTTTTCGGCTAATGGGCTAATGTGTTGATCACCACTTGGATATAATATTTCAGGAACATAATATAAAATTACAAAAATAAGTTTAAATGGTTTATTTTGTATTGAAAAGAGAATATTGTATTAGTACTTTACGAAACCAGGCCAGGCACTATTCAAGTGGTTGATACTCATGAACAAGCGCAGTAAGGGAATAAAAGAGTTCTTTTAATTGTCAAAAATTCTTTATTTTATAAATTTTAAAGAGTTCTATCTCCACCAAAAAAATATGTATTAATATACATAACATAACCGACATATACATAACATTCTATGCATATATTGAATTTTTGTAACATGTTTAGGGAGTTGGAATTTTTTGTAATATTAAAAATATAAATTGTGTATTTGTGTAATTTTTAGAAAAAATATAGGTTTGTGTGATAGCTGATATCCGGTTATGTTTAGGGAATTGTTTCTCTTCGTCATACATTACAAACTTTGTTGATTTACATCTTTCTAATCCAAGGAGTAAAAGTTAAAAACAATTGTTTTAAAATATTCGGAATTAAATAAATTTCAATGTGTTGTCGATTTTATGTGATTTTAGGTCTCTAAAAACTCCTATTCATTTTACAATATATATGATTTCACTATCAGAGGCTGAAAGTATATGTCCCATCAATCGTCATCCACTAGTCGAAAAATGATGTAGAAGTCATTATATGATATGAGGATTAATATTTAAGGAGTAAAATATTCTCTAGCCAAACAGAAGTTAGGATTTGGAGATATATATAACAACAAAGGTTACATTGAGATTTTTCCCCTCAATGGAGATTTTTTTTTTTAAAAAAGGAAAACCTTAAAGATTGAAAAACAAAAAAAAACTTAATTGATTGAACATTAATTTAATAGTCCTATGCATTTAAACTATTCAAAATAAATCTGGTAGATAGTTTCTCAAGTGGTCTTTAATTGTTTGTTATTTATTGTTTGATAGAACTAATTTGACGTCAATTTCCTTTATCATACCATCTTTTTTTCTCCTTGTGGTTTCTTCAGCTAGATGTTCTACAGATATTTGAATGGAAATAATAGATAAAAGAAAAATGAGAGATACATAAATAGAGTTTAAGGAGGGTTTGAGGTGAGGATATATAATTGAAGAAGATACTTTTCTTTATATGGGCTAACTAATTTATGATTTTGATAGATCTACACAAGTCTTTTCGAAATTTCGAATAATACTTTATTAATGTTAATATCCAGAAAAATAGTATGTGAGAATAAAGAGGAAAGAGTAAATTGAAAAGGAACATGAAAGGGTAACAAAGAAGTACCTGAAAATTGCAAAAGAGAGAGAGCAAAATGCAAGTGAGAGAATGAGAAAGAGCATTGAAGAATGAAGATTAGTGAAGTCACATGGACGCGTGTCTTTACTGACACGTAAATATCTATAGGTAAAATTGGAGATAGCTGAATTTTCATAATTGCCCTCCAATATGAATTAATTTACAAAAAAACAGACATGTTAATCCTGTTTTTAACCCACGCACGCTTCTTGTATAGTAAGTAGATGGAGGACTAGCTGGACTAAAAGTACACAGGATAATAATAAAGATTATTAGTATTTCATATAACTAAACTGATGATGGTTTTGACTCAAAGTACAAACATAAGAACTATTTTCAGCTTTTTCTCAATTTTTTTTTTAATTTAATCTAAAGTCCTTTTGAAGGGAGGAATAATTGTGAAAAATATTATAATAAATTAAATTTGAAATCATAAATTTTACAGTAAAGTTTTAGAATGTTCTAGCATAGTAAAGTTTTCTGATGTTATACAATTTTCTCACAGGGAAGGTTCGGCTTCTAAAAGGTGGTGAAAGTCTCATCACTATGTGTATTTTTTTTTTTGGTTTTCGATACCCACATTGAAACCTGATTAATTTGAATTCACGCTGGGTAGAACCCCATTCGGGGGTAGCGCTCCCAACAAAGTTTTCTCCATGCCCAGGATCGAACCCTCAACCTCTGGTTAAGGGTGGAACCTCATCCGAGGGTTGAACACTCGACCTCTGATTAAGAGTGGAGCAACCCCATCCGTTGTACCACAACCCATGTTGGTGAGCTCGGTAAGTATTGATGAGCTCATCTGTATTGATAATTTGTTGAAATATGTTACGTGGTTGGTGGAGTTGGGGTTGCGAGGGGAGGAAGCAGCTGAGGAGTGGCCTATTTTTTCTAAATTTACTCTGCAGTAACACAAGTTTCCTTATTTCCAATTGTAATTTGAATAACTTCAGTTATTAGTTTGCCTTCTACGACTGGCGTCCATCTTCTTCTCACTTGTATTTTGTTCAGAAGCAGGAAGAGATGCCCCTTTTGGGGCACCGTTATTTATTGGGTAGTTGCTTCATTCGTCAGCACTCTGCAAAATGTTGTTCAGATCGATGATCAAAATAACTGCGAAAGAGTAAGGATACTTGTGGAATGAAGTGTTGGCTGGAGTGTGAAAACTTCGTTTGTGTAATCTTCAGCATCCAGTAAGTAACAATCTGCATTCATCTTGTTTTTGGCATTTATGGTTATCATCATATTCTTTTCAGATAGCAATGATCGATGATGGTTTATATATATTCTAATTAAATTTCGTATGTTCTTTGCTCATGGCGCACCTTAAAATCAAAGCTTCTTCAGTTGTTTTATCTAAATTTCCAGTTGATACACAGCCAGTTACACTAAAAAGCTTCTTCCTTTTGGCGAAAGCCTTGCTAATTTTCTCTTTTGTGACAACAATGCAAGCTTGTTTTCTGATCCATCAATTTCCTTTGTTACTTAATTCTCACGCTTCATGAAAATAGCATATAGCAGTCAAGGGTAGAAGTTAAAACTATGAGGTTGGTTATTTCTCATACTTAAAGATAAATTTCTAAGGCCATTATCTGAGTCATTTAACTTTTCTACAATACTATGCTCTCTGTTAGGCCAGGGAGTATATGATTAATGGAGCACTTTCACTTTCACAATAGTATAGTAGCTTTTTAATTAGTCCATGATTTGATATTTCGATTTTCCTTAAACACTCCTAAATGGTAAAGTGATACTAAAATCTTAGCTGTGAACAGATTAGACGTCATTTATTTGGTGATTTGGAATTTTATATTACCCTTTAAATGTTAACGCTGCCACGCGTTTGCCTAACAAAGCATTTGATTCTACGATAAAAGCAATCAATCTCCTGTCCCTATGAGACCAACAGTATATAGTGAATATACGATTCATGGACCACTTCATTCGAACACTTTATGGCCTAATCTCACTTTCTGTTAATACATTATTATATAATCAAACACAAAGATTTCTTTGATTCATCTTATGTTAATTTAACATACTTAATGTGTGAGTCTGTCTTTTAGGCTCTTTTTGAGAATTGGCAATTGTGCAAATGCCATTGGCTACAAATATTGTCAAATTGTACCAATACCTTTACAGGAGAAGTAGCGAAGCTACAAATTAAACGGGTTCATTGGACTCGTTTGGAAGTCCCAATACCCTCTTTTTTTGTGCAAATTTCACTACATTAAGAGATTGAATCAGTGGCGGACCCAGCGAGATTCGATCCCAAGATGGGAGACATGAAAGTTATGTCCAAAAAAAAGCACCCAACCATGCTTTTGTTCTCTGGGTGCTTTTGTATATATTTTACCATTTTTTCACTGTTTCTTATATAATTATACCTCTTCTACGTCAAGTTTAGTGGGTGCTCGAGCACCCGAAAATTGCACGTCGGTTCGCCCATGGATTGAATGGGGAAAGAAATCTGAAATGTCTATGTCATCTACTTTTGAGTTGTGAAAAGTCCAAAATATTTGTGACAAAAGTTAGAGAATAAGTAATTCTAAGGATGCAAGTTGCTGTAAATACTATTCGAGCCTGGAGGCTGGTACGTTGTAATTGAAAATCAAAATATAGATTATAGGAGGTGAATTCAGTAACGTATTGTAGATATCAATGTTTGTAAACGACGATAATATACCCAATGACCTTCCACAATTGTGGGATCTACGGAGGTGACGTGTATGTATCCTTAGCCTTACCTTATGAACAGGGGCAGACCTATATACAAATTGTGGTGTTTCGACATGCATTAAACCGATGCAGATTAGGTATTATTATATAAAAAATGTATAAAATTGATATATGATTTTAAAAAGCATCATGAAAACCAAAAATATAGCCGGGTGCTTTGATTTTCAGGCGGAATCTTACAACTTTGGGCATCAATATCTGTGTTCGAACTTCCTGAACACCTACGATCCCTAAATTCTTGTCCGCTACTGCTTATGAAGATAGAGAGATTAATTGTTTTCAATAAATGAGAGTTTTCAGATGAAGAAATGAAACGAATTGCGGTGGCCGATGTAGCTATCGCCTACCTTAATAATTGGAATACAGAGCAAATCAAATGATCGAGCACTAATCTTAGTGATGGTATAAATTTAGCCAATATAAACTACGTTAATGACACTTGGATACCATTGCATACTCGAATATAGGCAAGGATTCTGTTTTCCTTAAACAATAATTCTCACCATTTTGCCTAATTCGTGACACATGCACGTGCTCTTAGCCACCCTTCAAAAATTTTGTATAAATAGAGGCACAACTATTCAACCTATTCACCAAAAAAAAAAAATCTTATAATTTTGAGTATACTTCAAAATTAACCATGATTGGTTTGGTACTTTTTCTTTTTCTCTTTCCATTTGCTTCTGTCTCATCATATCCTAATAATTGTCCAAAATGTGGCACAATGGATGTTCCATACCCTCTAAGTACTAGTGATAATTGTGGTAACCCTAACTACAAAGTTTATTGTAAAAATGACACCTTAGAGTTCTTATCATCTGTTGGATTTTACTACAAAATCCTCAATATCAATCCATATACCTCTAGTCTTATTATTAGCCCTCCTTTCATACAAAAAGACACCTGCCAATCCTCAGATCTTTCTTTGGGTGGCTTTAAGATCGGTGAAAATTCTCCTTTCAACATATCTTCGCGAAACACGGTCATGTTATTTAATTGTTCTGAGAATATTCTCTTGTCCCCATTGAACTGTTCCTCGAGCAGCCCGTGTAGGCGGTTCGAGGAGGTGAGTCAAGGAAGGAACTGTAAGAACACATTGTGTTGCAGTTACTTGAAAGATGCATCCATGACATCTCATAGAATTAGGATTAGAGATGGAGGATGCACTGCTTATATTTCTTTGGTGGATTTTAAGGCTGAAGAGTCTATTAATGCATGGCGTTATGGCATTGAGCTACAGTGGATACCCCCTAACTGAGCATGCATTGGCCTATATATGTTGCTCAAGATTTTTCAAAAAAATATACCCTATATATTAATATTAGTGTTTGATCTTTCAAAAATACATCACATTTGGAGGATCCAACATACCCCGTCTCTATTAATATTTTTTGAAGAATCGAGCAACATAGATTATGAGAACATTATTCCTGTTGTCCTTTTAAGACTTTTTCGTATGTGTGCATGAAAGTACGTTGTACTAGTACTACGTACTACTAAATAATAAGAGTGACGTTACGTGTGTGTTGCAACTTTCTAGTTTATGTGGTTGTCGATTGTCTTTAAGTTGTGATTATTTCGTGTGGGGTGTTGAAGTACTATATATAAAAATAAAAACCTATGTACTTCCTAAAGAATCTCTTTGCTTGTATATATAGTTGTATGTTTTTTTTAATGTTATTCACTCAGTGAGCCGTGTACGGCTCCGATGGAGCCAATGGATTAAGTTAAACTTACAACATCTAATGCATATATATACACACTTATGCATGCAAGTATATACATCTACATATGATGAGATAAAAATATGTACATGTAAAAAAACATAATTCACTTGGTCAAATCACAAATTAAATCAGCGACTGTCAGTGAGAACTTTATTTCTTGTTTTTTGGTTAATGAGCTAATGTGATGAATGATGATAACCACTACTTGGAGTCCGATATAATATTTCTGGAACATATTACAAAATTCCAAAAATAAGTTTGAATGATTTATTTTGTATTGAAAATGGTGAGATTTACCTACCTTCAATTATGATATTCGTAGAATATTTTTATTTTCTCTTTTTTTAGTCTAAGAATATTTTATATTGTTTACTTCTTTTTAAGTTTAGAATTTATAATTAATTGCAGAATATTTAGTCTAATAGCTATAAGGAAAATATCATATTTTTCCTATTTATTTTATTTAGTTTCTTATTCTTATCTCTTTCATTTCATAACAGAAAAGCAAATATTATATTATTAATTTGCGAAACCAGTCACTACAGAAGTGGTTGATACCCATGAGTAAGGGGATAGAATGTTCTTTTAATTGTCAAAATTTCTTTATTTTATAAATTTTAAAGAGTTTTATCACCACCAAAAAAATATAGGCTGTGTGATAGCTGATAGCCGGTTATGTTTAAGGAATTGTTTCTCTGACATAATTACAAATTTTGTTAAATTTACGTAAAAAGCCAAATGATAAAAGTTAAAAATAATTATTTTAAAATATTTGGAATTAAATAAATTTCAATGTGTTGTCGATTTTTTGTGATTTTAGATCTCTAAATACTCCTATTCATTTTATAATATGATTTCACTATCAGAGGCTGAAAATATATGTCCCATCAATCGTCATCCACTAGTTGAAAAATTGACGTAGAAGTCATTATATGATATGAGGATTAATATTTAAGAAGTAAAATATTCTCTAGCCAAACGGAAGTTAGGATTTGGAGATATATAACAACAAAGGTTACATTCAGATTTTTTCTCTCAATGGAGATTAATAAGAAAAAGGCAAACCTTAAAGATTGAAAAACGAAAAATTACTAATTGATTGAACATTAATTTAATAGTCCCATGCATTTAACTATTCAAAATCAATCTGGTAGATAGTTTCTCAAGTGGTATATGTAAATGTTTGATGGAATTAATTTGACGTCAACGTCCTTTATCAGATCATCTTTTTTTTTTTTTCTTTTCCTTTCTTCAGCTAGATGTTGCTCAGATATTTGAATGGAAATAATAGATAAAAGAAAAGATGAGAGATATATAAATAGAGTTTAAGGAGTGCTTGAGGAGAAGATGATTGAAGAGTACATTTTTCTTTATATAATTAAAATTAAAGAGTTGAATCATAAAGTCAACTTCTGTTTCTACATTAATCAATTTTGTTTGGGGTAATTGATAGACTTGAGCTGACATTAGTTAATTAAAAATCTAAGAGGCGATGTAAGACTTTTTAACAACTTTTTATATAGTTTTGATTAATCTAAATTTTAAAATATTAAATTAATATAATATAATTTAATTTTAAAAATTAGTCAAATTAATTACTAGTATATTTTATTGCTGTAACACTGACACCCGTTGGCTTGGAGAAGCAAACATTTTATTCTACCAAAAGAAGATTCTATTTGAACCCAATAATACGATAATAATGGAGCACTTCCTAGGAAAGCACTTTTATAATTACTTACTCCTATTTAGTACACCATCCTATGTTTTGTGTGTGTGTGTCCCTTTTACTTTAACCTATCATCAGCTGGGGCCTATTTCCTATCATTAGTATCACATAAGATTTGCTAATTGGTTCATTTTGTGTTTATTAGTTTCACATATACAAAAATGTTTCATGATCTTTTGGTACTTGGCTTTATTAGGCATCCAAATTCTTTATATGTGTAATGTGTCTAAAAGTTGTCCCTTTTCTTCTAGATTATTAAAGTTGGCAATTGTTGATATGTCATTGGCTGGAAGATGTTGTCTAATGCCTTTATAGGAAAAGGAGCAAATCAATGAACTCTTTGTTGTTTGGAATAAATTATCTCCTCAAAAAAAAAAAAAAAAAAAAAAAAAAAGCAAATCAATGACATAGACTTGTTTGTTAATCCAATTATCCAAATCCCCTTTGATATAGCGGAAATCGAAATAAATTTACATTCAAAGGATTCAAGAAATATAAATTACACCTAAAAAATTATTTATTTTGGATCGAATGAGCTTCAATTTTTATGATTGTTAAAATTTACCAAAACTTAAAATCCTCTTGGACAGATGCTACGTAAATGACACTTGGATAAACTTAGAATTTTTTCATTAAGATAGCCTAATTAATCATAATGCCTGGTTTATGACATGCTAAGAGCCAAATTAATACTAGCTGCATTGTGTAATAGATGCAGAGTGGTTGGTTCATTATTTGCAGGGGCATAATTAGCAAGTAATCATCTTTCTTGTGAGATTTCAGGACTATTTGTAGTTTCAAATGTAAATACACCTCCTCTCTTCAAATTTTGTGTAACAAACATATATTTTAATCTATAAGTATACATATGCAATTAATCTATTTAATATCACCACCAAATGATCTAGTGTGACGTTGATCCTGTATTAACTAGAGGTCTCAGTTTCAAATGTTTCTTTAAATAGGCCGCATGTGATGCGAATCTGAATTAATCAAGTTTCAATGCAAATATTGAACACCAAATGAGAACCCAAGAAGTATTTATTTAATATTTGATCATAACCAAATCGTAGAATCCTCTATTGATCATTTTCATATAATTTTTACTACGGAAAATGCAACTTGTTCTTCGTTGAGGCATCTCCTTTTTCTTCTTTTTCATTAAATTATTCTAACCACATTTTCTGTCATCAACTCTTCCGAACAACTTTATAGAATTATGTTGTTTTCATAATTCTCTGTTTAATTATAAACGAGGATCAAGTTAAAAAGAACTTTAATTTAAGCAGCTGCAACTGTGAAGTTCTTACCGTTACATCAATTTTATTGTTAAAAAAAATTGTCTTTAGTTAATTGACTATTTCAACTTGTATATTAATTCCTTGTCCCTAAATTGACTTTTATGATCAGTATTACATTATTATTGAACCGACCATTAAATTTTTTTGAATCCATTTGGCCTTTCTGCTACTAGAATTCAACGTTGGACAGCTCTCCTAACATGTCGATATTATTTGTAATTTACATATTATTAATTAAATTTTCAAAGATTAAATAACCAATACACAAATTAATAAATTATCCAGCAAAATATTGAATTATTCCGTCTGTTTTTTTTCTTTGATAGGTCTCCACCCTTCTCTTGTATCACCTCTTCATTAGAAGTATTTTATAAAATCGGAATGGACATCATTAATTTTCTACATACTGCTTTTAGCGATAAATATGCACCTAAATAAAAACACTAAAAATCGTTTGTCAATATTATTTAATTATTATTGAATCCAATGTCCCTGAATGCTTAAGGAGCATTTATAAAGAGTTCTAACATGTAACTGTCACTAATAATAGTCTCTAAAAATATAATTTAGTGCAATTAAATAATTACCGTTAACTAATTTTCGCTAAATACCTTGCTTGGTGTAGTATTGAAAGTGGGGTTGAGTTATTAGCTACCGATGAAAGTCCTTTTTTAATTATCACTAATAATTGTCTTAGTGAAATGTTTTTTTCTTTAGTATGAGTATTATAATCATAGTTTGGTGCAGTAAAACTTTTGCTATGAGTTGGGTTTGACTCTGAGGAAGAAGTCCTATTATAAAGATGTATTATATGTAGTCTTATTTTATATTTTTGTTAGAAGCTATTTTCAAAACTTAAATCCGTGATTTCGTGATCAAATGACAACAATTAAGGGAGGGAAAAGGTGCAGCGATTTATAGGCTAAGGTTATGTATTTGACCACCTGATCCATTTTGTTTTATTGTGTAAGGGTGTATTTGTTTTTTTTAAGATTAAGATGTCTGAATCTTATCTGAATGATTAAGATGCTGTATCTAGATCTAAATACTGAAGGATTAAGACTGTTTATTTTTTTAACATTTAAATATACGTAATTTATTTATTTGTAATAAATATACAATTCAAATTTAAAAAGTAATAAAATATTATATTATATGAAAAAAATATTACATAAAGTATTAACTTAAACAATAAAATTATTATTTGAGTGATAATTAAAATATTTAAAGATAAATATATTATGTTAAATATAATTATTAAATTATTTAAATTATTAAAAAAAGATATATCGATTAAAAATTATTGTGATATGATGTTATTATAAAAAATTAAATTCAACATAAAGTAATCTGTCAATTAAACTAATCCAACAAACTAAAATAATTAATCAGATATAATTTTGACTTAGATGCATAAATATTAAAGTATTTGAATAACTAATTAATACAAGAATGGACACATGTTTATTTCTTAACCATGAAATCTGAGTGAAAATATCATTAGTAAGTTCAATGTTACGTTACGAACAGACACACATAAGATTCTATTATTCAAAGAACTACAAATTTTATAATCAAAACAAAAAATTTTAAGCAGAAATTTAGAGTTTAGCAAATAATGAATACACAAATTGATAACTAAAATATTTATAAAAATTTTTGGTGAATCATACCTAAAAGAGAAGGAAAGCAAGTGAAGAGGAAGAGAGAGAGAAGCTTGAAGAGAGGGAGAGATAACGTGAAAAGAGAGGGAGAGAGATAACGTGAAAAGAGAGAGGAAATAATGAAGTGAGAGAGTTAGGAATTATGTTTTAAAAAGAGTCTGAATGCTATTGAGACTTCTTTTCATATCTGATTCATTCAGATGTTTTCAGATACATTAAGAGATTCTTTAAAAAAAAAAAAAACACAAATACACTTAATGGGCTGAATCCTGAACCATTCAGATTCATACCACTATTAAGTGCAAACAAATAGGGCCTAAATGCCATCGAATTTGTTTTTGTTTATTACATGATATAATATTGGGGGTTAATTAAGGTTCAAGAGATAATCCATGTGGCTCTCGCGGCATTTAACTGTAGGTGCCTTGCTATTGCAACTACTTGACAATTTATATATATAGATATTAGATAGTGATGGTCCGTGTTAGCACGGGCTCAATGTTGAAATATTTCACTAACGGATATATAAGCATATATTATTTACGCATAGATATTACATGGTTGTCAAGTATTTTGTTAGCAATTGCGGTTGTATTATTTACATCACATGTTTATATGCCATGCTATTTTCATGTTAAAACAACGTCAATCTAAATACAATAACACAAAAGTAACAATTCAATTCAAGAAATCCACCCAAAAACAATAGAGTAAAGGATTTTTTTGAGTTGCATCATCTGGAGAATGCAATGACAAGGAGGACAGGGAAGAGCTTCCCCATTTTTTTCCTCACACTCGCACTTCTTATTCAGCCTTATGAACATATTTTTTCATCAAAATCTATTGTTCTATTTCGAGAAAAATATCAAGGTTGATAACTATAACAAAGAATTAACTCAAAAAGAAAAAGGACAGTTAATCAACGTCGTATCATATAATTGAAAAATAAAATAACCATACAAGTTCTTTCCCTTAGCTTAAAAAAAAAGAGTGAAATAACATTTAAGGCATTTGAACTAAATGAAAGATCTAAAGTCCCAATAACAACATCACTACTCAAGTGGAAAAATAACAATGGTTGTTATCAGACAACTTGAGTATATCTAATAAACTTGTCATCAAACTATTGTAAAGTGACATCAAAACAAGACAAATATAATACTAAAAGGATGCGTAATGGAACACTTGTTATTAAGTGTTCTTACCTTTTTACTTGATCACAAGAAAAGAAACTAATCAATTAAGCCATTGAACAAACTTAAGATAGAAGTGATTATAATCCAAAAAAATAGCAATGAACTAAGATAGAAGAGATTATAATCCAAAAAATAGCAATGTAATCAAACAAAATTAGCATCAGATAGTGGATGGAAAAATTGAACCATGCCTAAGAGGCTAAGAACCCAGTTCTCACTGCTCATGGACAAGAATGTGAAGACAAAAATACTACTAAAATACAATAAGTTACTAACCATAGCCACACCATTACAAGGGAAATATAAATTCCAGTTAGCACATTAAACCATTAACATCATAATGTGCACAAGCTGAAGTTCCTATGAATAAACACAAAAAACAGGAAGCTCCAACTTACCAATGGATTTGATTACTTGATATGCACTCTCTTTGTTGTACTTTTTCTCGTTTCATGGACAAAATGGCCAATTAGAACTTGCTGAAGTTTCAAAAAAGAAATTAAGAATCATCATAGGTTGTGTCTTGAGTGAAGGAGAGAGACAGGATCGAGACTTGTAACTTGATTCTTTACTCATTCCAAGAATCCTTCAATAGGTATGACCCTTGTATTTGCTTAAAATTAATACAATGAATACAAAAGCAGCAAACCACCTCTCTTGCTTGAAAGAGTTGAAATACATTGAAATGATATCATTTACACTTAATAATAAAAAGATTTGACATAAATAAATCACAGATGGATTTGTCATGCAGCATATCAGGTGTGAAAGTAATAGCCTCATGTTATGTCTTCCCTAGACTTGCAACAATTATACTACTACTATGATGTATGCCATGACAAGCTATGAAAGGCAGAGAATATTTGAAGTTGAGGAAAAAAATATTACCTAATATATTTATTCTATGCAATAGAAATTTCAAGTCATAAAAGTGAATGTGAGGCACTCGACTTCAGGCAGCACAACAAAGGGCATATATTATCAATACAAAAACGAGTAAATTTTTAAAGGGAATATACAACTGCAAGAACAAAATTCTTGATCAGATAAATAACCAGTATTAATTTTAGAAGCATATTTATAACTCTAGCAGTAGAGAACTGCTAAATTAAACATATAAGAACAAAAGAAAGTGATACTCTGTGAAAACATTAGAACATAACATTACTTAAAGCAGTTCTCTAAATCAGTGTAAGAACTATACCAACACAATGAGCAGCGTGTGATTTTCGCTGAATAGCAGCAATCCCAAGATCTCCAATTTTCTTCTCCAACACGTTTTCAAGAAACAGCTCTGCCACTGGATATGTCAAACCCTGGAAAAATAAGCCTAAAAAAATTAGACGCAGAACATTATGTTAGATTTGCCTTTACACCAGAGTAGAATGTTGTAACGGTATATGAATCGTGGGTGCATCTCTGAAGTATTTGGAGAACAACCCAGCTTTTATAGTAGCACTCATCAGAATGAGATGCAAATCAGATCGTTGCGGAAGGAGTTCATGTAAAATTATCAAGAGAAAATCTTCATTCATGCCTCTTTCATGGATTTCATCAAGAAGCAGACGGCTAACACCAGTCAAATCAGGGTCCTGAACCTACACTTGAAAGGAAAGGGGGGAGGGGGGGCGGGGGAAATCATCTTTCCTTCGAATAGATAGAAAATCTCTAAATCAGTAGGTATTAATCCAAGCTAATAATTACATAGATAACTATATATCAATAATATAAAGCCAATATTGCCGAAAATATATTAA
>NC_061118.1:154830315-154832158 GCF_002878395.1 Capsicum annuum
GTTACGGGTGCCAGTCTGCCCCAATAGGATTTGAGGCGTGACACAAAAGGGCCCTTTAGTGACTAGTCTTCAAAAATACTCAAAAGTGTCATGATCATGATCATACTTGTATCACATGTGTATACCTTTATAAAATTATGTATATTTATTGTATATACATGTATATAATTTTGTATAATTATGTAAATTTATTGCATAATCATATATATACACATCATTATATATCATTATATAATTATATAAAATTTATAAGAAGTGTATGAATTTGTATATTGAACCATATACAACAAGAATGTACTAAACTCTCTGCTTTTTTAGATCAAAGTAAAAAAAAAAAAAGATAAAAAATTCAGAATAAAATTTTTTTTCGGTGAATTATATAAAAATTCATGTTGTTTTAAGGATATATCTCACGAGCACTTTAGAGATGTGTCAAGTTAAGGTGCATGGGGTTTTACCGCATAGACAGACTTCTTCTTATCGAGCGATGGATCCGCCACCGGAGGTGCAAGTTAAGCAAAACTTAACGCAATTATTGTTCACTGTTACGATCTCACTACAATCAACTATCACCACCATCGCTGCAAGGCAGTACTCAAAGAACATCCAATAATTTGCTTCACCCGTTTATCTGATTATGATTTTCACTACTTGCGACTTGCTGTTGGAGTCGATCAAATTTCTTGTGATAATTTTTGGCTATGAAACTGAAATGTAAATTTTGCACTACGAGATTGTAATGTAATTTTTGTGCGATGAGATTGTAATCTATATTTTCTATATATACTTTGATGTAATTTTTTCCTCTATTCTGTGCAAAATTTTACCTTTATCATTATCTTTAGTTTGTTATGCTAAGTCAAATAAGAGGAAAAAAGTTATACGAAGAAGTCATGAGTTAAGCTAAATTCAGTTTCACTTGTAATAATACACACACCGTTCAAAATATTATTTCTTCAATGTCTATGAAAAGAAATTTTTTTCTAAATTATCTTAATTTTCTCAAAACAACCTAAAATATTACAATCACAATAGGTTAGCAATTAAGCTCCTATACCATGATAAAAAATGTATTTTGTTTCTGATACCATGATAAGAAATGGTCCATGAATTATTTTAAAACGAAAGAACTGACAAACTTTCGAAAAAATAAAATTTTGAAAATTGAAAGTCAAAGACCGTTTCTCAAAGTTGAAAGAGAGGAGGGGTAACAAGCTCTAAATCCATTTTGAAAGAATCTTTCTTACAAAATATCTCTAAAAGCATCGTTCTCCACACTTGTCAAAATGCTTATTCTCCTTATATATATATATAGGGCACATTTAGGATTTCGTTGGCCCACCTCATTTTTCTTCTTTGACTAGAGGAGCATGGCCCGTGTCAGCACAGGCCCAACATTAAGATATTTATTTATATTTTCAATCTTGATAAATTTAAATAAAAAAATTTAATAAATGGATTGCATATGTTTTCTAGGATTCATCCGGAATCTAGCATGAGTTCAACATATGTTATTTTAATATGTATTTAGATAATTTAAGCTGTTAACTATTGTAATCTATAATATTTTTTTATGTAATTTTCAAATTAATATACGTTACGTTTCTTGTTCAAATTTTTGTGGCATTGATAGTCAATTATATTTTAAAAATAATTTAAGTTTTTAATTATTGTGATTTATAATACTTTTCTTCTATTCCAATTTCAGTGACACTAATATAATTTGAAAAGTCGACCAAATATTTTATATCTTTTAAATTTTTTAAGTTGTTAATTATTGTGATTTCTAGTATTTTTCATGTAATTTTTTTGAAATATATAACATATTAAATTATTTTTAGAT
>NC_061118.1:154832258-154874461 GCF_002878395.1 Capsicum annuum
AATTTCAACAGTCGACCAAATATTTTATATCTTTTAAATTTTTTAAGTTGTTAATTATTGTGATTTCTAGTATTTTTCATGTAATTTTTTTGAAATATATAACATATTAAATTATTTTTAGATATTTTAAGTTGTTAACTATTGTAATTTATAATACTTTTTATATAATTTTTGAATAATATATGCTACTCTCCTTGTCCAGAGTTTTGTGTCGACGATAGCCAATTATATTTTTTAAATAATTTAAATTTTTGATCATTGTGGTTTATAATATTTTTTCTATTTCAACTTATGTGGCACAATGGTTAAATGACCATAATAATTAATTAGGGGTGATATAGTAAAATGTAATTATTATTATTTATTATTTTTATTATGTGTATGTATTTATTAAAGAAGAATTTGGAAACATGTATTGATTAAAGAAGAATTTGGAAACATTTAGAAATGTGTTGAATGTTACAAATGTTAATAATCCATTTGGTGCTTCTTGGTTTCTCTACATTTATCTCTTATGTATTTTTACTCTTTTGCCCTTTGAGTATATGTAGTAATTTTTTTTAAAAAAAAAATATCATGAAAATTTTATTTATAATATATATATATATATATATATATATATATATATATTATATTTTATATATATAGTAAAATCATGAATTCAATATTATTAATTTTTTAATTCATAAGTGACTTATAATAATTAATTGCGGGTGATACATTAAAATCACGATTAAAGCAGCAGAAATCAGTCAATTTTTTTTAAAAAATTGTTAATTATTTTTATTTACAATACTTTTTATTTCATTTTTAAATAATATATGTTGTTTTATATCTTCTTCTACACCGTCTCAATTTATGTGGCACTAATATAATTTTGATAGTCAATCAAATATTTTATGTTGACATATCATTTTGTTATTCTTATTTTTCTAATACATAAATGACTTATAATAAGGAATGATATAGTAAAATCATCGTTCGAAAGACAAAAATTTAATTAAAAACATTAAGAGTTAATTTCTCATTTTATGTCTATTTTATTTTTCATTAAATATTATTTATTTTCTTTATCTAGATGACTCATAATAATTAATTAAGAGCGATTGATTATGTTATTACTATAAAAATTAATATAATTTTATTATATCCAATAGTAATCATCGATAATTCACCGAAATAGTATATTAATTAAATACGGGATGCTATATTTGCATATGCAAAATATGATATTATTAAACATTAGTGGATAGTACATTACATTTATCTTTCACAATAATAAAATTTTACTATATATTTTTCTTTATTTTTTTTTAACTTGATACATATTAACCCAACACAAATTCTAAGAAAATATTCATTAGAAATTTATTTTATTAAATTAAATTTATTAATTTTGTAATTTAAAAATTTAAAGTTAAGTTTAAATATTAGTATTTCTATATAAGAAAAAAATAATTTTAAAATTTAAATATACTAAAATAAATAAATAAATAAAAAAGATTAATTTTCTATATTAAAGTCACTTAAAATAATAAAATTAATTTACTTTAAATATTTAGTTGCAATTAATTAAGATAATTTTTTATTTTGTCATGATTTTATGGTGCACGGATAAAATTTTGAGAGTTGAATAGAGCTTTTATCTATTTTTTAAAAATTACTTTAACTTGTTAATTATTGTGATTTATAATAATTTTTATGTAATTATCAAATAATATATTTACTCCTTGTGTCCCAATTTATATGGCTTCGATACAATTTTGAGAATCAACTAAAATTTTATATATTTTTAAAATATTTTAAGTTGTTAATTATTATGATTTGTAGTACTTTTTCTTTTATCTCAATTTATGTGGCATTGCTAAAATAATGAGAGTCAATAAAATTTCTATATGTCTTTTAAATATTTTAAATTATTAATTATAGTGATTCATGGTAACAAATTAGTTTTGAACATGATAGCCAATTAAATAAATAAATAAATTTTACTTCCAATATATAGTTATAGTTAATTAATATAAATTAATAGAATAAATTAAATATTTAAACTATTATGATGAAACGATGGAATTATTATATATTGGGACATGGTATGTAATTAAGTAGGAGTGGAAGAATTTTTTGATAATTGCATGAGAGGTGCTCGAAACCACCTCTTCTATATAATAGAAATATATCTGTTACATATATATTTTTCTTATATTATTATATTTATATACTTATATAAAATAATCACTTTCAACATGAATGTTTATTCATATTAAATTTAAATTTGAAGGTATTAATGTCTTTAAAAAAAATTATAACATCAACGTAATTATCTGTTGTGCTTTGTTATTTGGACTATATCAAAATTTGTAAAATAAATAATAAAAAACTCATTCTTTTCTGTTTAATTACTGATCTGCCATAAAAAGACAGGTGAGTACTTTCGACTTTCACTCTTTAGATTTGTATAAAGTTGTTTTGAATTTATTATATTTAAGTAAATTAATTAATAAGATCATAACTTATTGTAATACTTAATTATATTTAATATAATTAAATAAATTTTATTCTTCACCTCAAACTCAAAAAAAAAAACAACAACTTTACTGTTAATCTTTTAAAACTATATAAAATGTATTTTTACTTATAATTTATTTGGTTGGTTCAATTTTTTCTAGATTTATATAAAAACCTATTATATTTATAATTTTAATTAAAAATAATAATAATTGGTGTTCATTTAACTTCTAAAAATTCACCATCATTCCTCGAATGTTCTAAGATTGAAAAATGACTTTTTAAAATACTTATTAGTATATTCTTAGATAACAAAAAGTTAAAAATTCATTTAAAACATTAATAAAAGGTGTATATATTTGTAGAAAAAATAGGCGATGTGTATTTTTTCTTTATTTATTTTAATTTTTATTTTGATATAGATATATAAATAATTTTAATTTGCATAATATTAAGTCGATGCTGACACGACCATTTTCTCTAGTATATAATAAAAAAGTCACTTTCAACATTATACTTCAAAGTCAATCTAATTGAAATTAAGGACATTTCAGATATTTTACCAATTAATTCAAGAAAAGTACTAACCTAGAAGTGTCACTGAATATGTGGGGTTATTAATTATAGTACGGTAATATTCTATTTAGAATTCAATGAAATGGAAAGGAAGTCACTTGAACTAGGAAACGAAAGTAATATCTATTTAAATTTAATATAATTAAATGATTTTAATAAAATAATAATTCATATTAATCAATTAGATTTAAATATGAAATAACTACATATTTTAGCCAACATAAACTCTTAATTATCCTATTTAGCCTAAGTTTTAATTAATTACAATTCATAGCCCCCTCTTACCTATTAACTATTCCTAATTACAATTCATAATTTCTCTCATATATTTTCTCTCTTTTTCTACTTTCTATTATTCTCTTCTTCTTTATATCTTTTTTCAGTTTTTTTTTTCCGTCGATTTTTCTTTTCCATTTTTTTGTTGTTTTCTCTTTCTTTTTTTCTTTTTCACTTTTTTATTTTTTATTCATTTTTTTCTTTTTCTTTTTTTCCTTTCATTTTTTCACCTCTTTTTTTTGTGTGTATTTTTTCTCTATTTTCTATTACTCTTCTTCTTTTTTATGTATTTTCTCTCATTTTTTCTCCTTTTTTTTTCTTTTCAATTTTTCTGTTTTTCATTTGTGCGAACTATCAAACACAAATACAAATGTGAACCATAAAATACAAATACGAACTATAACATACAAATATAAGTGCGAACAATAAAATACAAATGCGAACTATAACATATAAATACAAGTGTAAACTATAAAATACAAATAAAAATGCGAACTATAACATATGATATAAATACAGGTGTGAACTATAAGGAATGATTGATTTTCTTTCTACTAATACTTGTTTGTATTTATTGATACGATTTGTATTTATTGATACAAATAAATACAACTGAAATTTTTATACAAATACAATTTGTATCAAGTGATATTTATTTATTTACAAAGATGAATGATAATTTTGATATACAAATACAAAACGGTGCATTTGTATCAAACGCTACATTACATATTTATATATTTTAGAATCAAGAAAATACAGTTAATGCATTTACTTATTTGTATACAAATACAAATGATAAATTATACATAGTCACGGTTAAATACAATACCAACTTACAAATACAAATACAAAATAATTCTTTAAAAATAAAAGGTATCAATGGAAATAGAATACAAGTATAATCCAAATAAAATCTAAATAAACAAACACAATAAAATTATAATATATTATAATGTACAGCCAATTATAAAATACAAATCCAAAATAGTTCTTTAAAATACAAGTGCAAAATATATAAAATATAAATGTTGGCGCAAACTAACAAATACAAATACAAGTGCGAACTATTAAATACAAATTTAAATGCAAACTATAAAATATAATTACAAATGCGAACTTTAAAATACAAATACAGTTATATCAATGAATACAAAAATATAAATGACTGTGTGACTATAAATACGATAAATAATTGTGGTATTTACGTTATTATCCATGACTTGTGCTCGACTAGTCATATTTTTCGAAAATACAAAAAATATAAAATAGAACAAGAAAAATGATAAAGAAAATAAGTACAAAAAATAAAATATAAAAAAATTAAAGAAAAAAGAGAAATAGAAGTTAGAGATTAAAGAGAGAGAAAAATTAAAAAGAAAAAAGAAAGAAACGAAAAAAAATAAAAATACAACAAAATAGAAAAAGGAAGAAGAAAAATGGGAAAACATGAAAAAGAAAAAAATATAAATTTTCTTTTAAAAAAATAATGATAGGGTTAGGTAAAAAAATATTCAGTTTAATGAGTAAAACGTGATTGAGATTTTTCTCTTTTTAAAATTATTAAATTTCATTTTTGGTGCGACTAAATAGATACTGTATTCATATTTTATACGATACATACTATCTGTAAAATCAAATACAGCGGGTGTAAATCAAATACAACGGCTATAAATGATAGTAATTATATAAAATGTGGCTATGGAATGTGGGTTTTAAAGCAAAATGCTGCTATTTTTGAAAGATCTCCTTTAAATATTGCAAGTAAATAAATGTTATATATTTCTTTTGACTTCACTTTTACTTTAAAAATAACTTTTTTACTTGTTCATTTTAGTAACAACAACAATATATACTCAGTGTATTTTCACAAAGTGGAGTTTGGAGAGGGTAAAGTTATGTAGTCCATACCACTACCTCAGTTAGAGAGGTTGTATCTGATAGACACTCGGCTCAGGACATACAATAGTATAACAAACAAAAAATAGAATAACAAATAAAAACACAAACGCACACAACAAGATGGAACAATACACTACTATATAATAAAAGAAATAAGACATTCACAAGGTACTAGTATAAACTATCTGTACAAAATTATAAACATCACCAAAACACCATATTAAACAAGAAACTCCAGACGTAAATACAAATAAAACACTCTTAGGATTATATCTGCTCCATTTCCATATCAAGGTAAGACTACCGAAAACTAGGGAGAATGCAACTTGTTCTTCGTTGAGGCATCTCCCTTTTCTTTTTTTTCTTTATTAAATTATTCTAACCACATTTTCTCTCATCAACTCTTGCGAACAACTTTATAGAATTATGTTGTTTTCTTAATTCTCTGTTTAATTATAAACGAGGATCAACTTAAAAAGAACTTTAATTTAAGCAGCTGCAACTGTGAAGTTCTTATCATTACATCAATTTTATTGTTAAAAAATGTGTCTTTAGTTAATTGACCATTTCAACTTGTATATTAATTCCTTGTCCCTAAATTGACTTTTATGATCAGTATTACATTATTATTGAACTGACCATTAAATTTTTTGAACCCATTTGGCCTTTCTTTCTGCTACTAGAATACAACGTTGGACAGCTCTCCTACCATGTCGATATTATTTGTAATTTACATATTATTAATTAAATTTTCAAAGATTAAATAACCAATATACAAATTAATAAATTATCCAGCAAAATATTGAATTATTCCGTCTGTTGTTTTTCATTGTTAGGTCTCCACCCTTCTCTTGTATCACCTCTTCATTAGAAGTATTTTATAAAATCGGAATGAACATCATTAATTTTCTACATACTGCTTTTAGGGATAAATATGCACCTTAATAAAAATACTAAAAATCTTTTGTCAACATTATTTAATTATTATTGAATCCAATGTCCCTGAATGCTTGAGTATTTATAAAGAGTGCTAACATACCACTAATAATAGTCTCTAAAAATATAATTTAGTGTGATTAAATAATTACCGTTAACTAATTGTCGCTAAATACTTGCTTGGTGTAGTGTTGAAAGTGGGGTTAAGTTATTAGCTACTGATGAAAGTCCTCTTTTACTAAGTATACTAATATTTTCCCTCTCCTTGAATCCATTCGCTCGAACAAGAACACTAGCTAGTAAGCTAATTAATACTATGCCCTTCCCTTTTTACTTATTCAGTTTGCATTTCACAACACTCCTAAAAAGAATTAATTGAGTATTTATTTTAGTAAATTATCTTTATTGATGTTACTTTGAAAATTTTAGTTCAACTATCAGTACTTTCTCAATTTGCTAGTGGATATAAGACTTTTGACAAATAAAAATACCTAGGGAGGAGATGTCCAAAAAAGATGCAAACTCTATATTTGTATTTACATAAGAAAAAGTACACCAGCAGTATAAAAAGATGAAAGGTATTTAACGTACGTGCCAAAAAAATGGTACACCAGTATAGTTCAATGACTGTTTATAGGTGTTCACCATATATATGTGCACGCCTTCTCTACTTTCTTTTAGCCAAATAGCTAAAATCCAAAACAAAAAAAGAGAGGAAGAAATCATAAAAGGGATAATCAATTGATTACTAAGTACTCCATACTAATTAAACTCTTATAGGAAGAGAGTTGATTAATTAATTAGAGCTACCATTTGCATGGAGATGGTGCAGTACGATGGATGAGCAAAGAACGACATAAAGGGCAAGTGAATTGGCACTTGTCTAACCATTTCTCTATACAATCCATTTGAAACACGTGGTTGCATCTTGGTAATTGACACACAACATGTTCCTTCTTGAACTCAACCAAACAAATCGAACATGTTTCATCAACATGGCCACTACAACTTGATGACATGTCTAAATCAACAAACCTACTTGCTGGAAGAAGTACCCTGCAGTCCGAATCCTCAAGAAGATCGTCTTTACACGGCTGCAAATACAAATATACTCTAATAAATTTCACGATTTCGCAAATTGTGTGCTTTAATTGAAGGAACGGAATCCATATACAAGTATAAAAGATTATGGTTATGGTGGAAATATGGGATGAACCGTGCATTAAACCGATCATTTTATTTTTTTTGCTAGATCTTTTCTTCAGGTTTTGACTGGTAATAGATACAGAAATTTGAGAAAGAGCAAGGAGAAGTTAAGGAATTGATGTGAGCAGAAGTGAAAGGGAGACCTCTATTTATATAAAGGGCTGCATTGTGAAGTCAACTATATTGTGCCGTGGCATTGAATTTATCTTAGTGTTTTAAAAACATTCATCTGACATTTGACTTTAGGAAAGAAAGTGACTTAATCAGATAATTATTAGACATAGAGATAGAATAAGTGAACATGGAAAATGAATTTTAAATGAAAGGAGTAGAAACATGAATCGTGCTTGGAAATTTTAACCATGTATTGTATATTTGTTAAAATATAGTCAAAATAAGGACTTTGATATACAACAATCTAATGGGGTTGTCTAAGGCCGACGCCGACCCCACACATGACAATGTAGCTAGTCTTAGTGAAATGTTCATTTTTTAATGACCGTTCAGTTGGTGCACTAAAACTTCTGCTATATACAAATTTTGAGGAAAGATCCTGTCCTATAAATATATTGTACGCAATCTCACTTTGTATTTTTTATAAAAGCTATTTTCAAGATTTAAATCCTATTTTCAAAATTTGAACTCTTCACCTTCTGATTAGAATGTCAACAATTAATTAAGGGAGGGAAAAGGTGCAGTGGTTTATAGGCTAAGTTTATGTATCTGACCACCTGATCCATTTTGTTTTATTGTGTAAATGCCGACGAATCTGTTTTTGTTTATCACATAATATATAATATTGTGGGTTAATTAAGATTCAAGAAATAATCCATGTGACTGCCACGGGATTTTACTGTTGCTGCCTGCTTGGGTGGCCGACTTTTCCCTCTACGGGGCACCGTACCATGCTTTCGTGGGTGGTATTTTATAAGGGAGGTTAAAGACTGATTTTTTTTATCAATTTTTTTTTTTTTTAGATAAGTGAAGCACCTCAATCAAATGTTCCCAGAAAGACAATCTTGAAAATTCCCAAGAAAATGCCACAAAAGGCTTAGCTCGAAAGTCGTTGAAGGAAAATAATGGCTATTGAACTTGATCGTCCAACAATTTGTTATAGGATAAACATGACCACTTAACATAAATTAAATTAAAGCTGTTGCTTTTTGACATTACTGCACATAAATTTGGTCATTATATATAATCCCCATTTAACCAAATTTTGTCCTCCATAGGTTTGGTGACATTTTGACGATTGACTTCTAACCGTGAGCTTTTTTTGAAAATGCTAAGCTGTCCAAGTCCGCCTAAATTTAACATTTTGTAATATTATTAAGCATTGAATTGGAATTTAGATTCAGAGTTCAACGTCGTCTTTGGGCCAGTGCACGAGAATCTTTCTTATAAGTTACCTGATTTTATAAATATATATATATTACACAGCATTTATATACTTCCTCCATTTTATATTATTTGATCTCTGATGGCTTACATAAATTTTAATAAAAGTTGTACTTTACTAAACTAATGTTATTAATAACGCTCTTGAACTCTAAATGTTAATTACTCCTACTATTTTACTAGTTATTTAACACTAAAGGTAGATAGAGAAAAAAAATATATTAAAATTTCTTGATTTATTAAATTGAAAAAGTAAATTGATCACTATTTTACTAGTTATTTAACACTAAAGGTAGATAGAGAAAAAAAATATATTAAAATTTCTTAATTTATTAAATTGAAAAAGTAAATTGGATCAATTATTTTTAGTATGGGGTGGAAATAATATGAACAAAGGGAGTAGTATGCTCACCTGTTATAGCAGCTAATCTCTTTCTTATTTTCACATTACTAATCCTACTTTTATGGGTGCTACCTATTGTTGCCTTTCCTGTCATCAGAGAGATAGCAAAATTCACTGTTTTAGTCTAAATTAAACTCAAAAAAAAATAAAAAAAATTGTCTATTTCATATTAAATCAAATTCAAGATTGATATTATGTCGCACGTCATCAAACTTAATAAATTAGAGAGAGTAGATTTTGACTGGTGCGAAAATTATTATCATTTATGGACTAATTGTATAAACAGTACGGCAGACAAATTTAGAAGCATGGGACCGTCATGTCATAATCTCCATTGATTCGAGCTAATGACGAAATTGCTTTTGATTATATAGACAAAATGCGATTTTAAAATCTTAGATGGCTAGCTCTATTACGTTATATAACACTTAAAAGATTAACAATATGCATAGACACACTAAATGTGTTAGCCAAATCTTGAAGTTTGTTGTTCAATCAAATCATAATTGAACTCTTGGTGTATAGGATTTTGAGAATATTATTCTGATGTTTTTCGTTTCAGTATACAGTTCGACACAATCATTCTGAGTGCTCTAGTTTTCTGTCTACCATTATTATGACATGTTGAAGTTGAACTCGTGGTTGAGCTTTTATTTTGACAATTTTATTTTCATAACTGTGTAGTCTCAATATATGTATATAATGTCACCAATTAAATCAACAGATCTGGTCCTCATGTTATGTTCTGCATTATTATTGCTTAATGGGCAGTCTTTGCCTTAAAAATTGTTTCTTGTGTATAGCCATTTGGCCAACATAATATTGGAGGGGCCACTCCAACAAATTAAAGAGGAAAAAACAAACTCATGATCATGATCTTTAAGAAGTCACTTTCTTAGATTAGCACCTAACATGTAATGTCCATCCAAAAGCCTAGAGCAGATCAACCTTAGTATCAAAATCATCATTAGTTTTAAAAACAAGAGTAAACAGATTGACTACGTTGTGATTTAGTATCATTTTGGCTTCTTTCACTTAAATATGCCAAAACCAATGCTTAATTATATTCTCTCTCTGTTTATCCTTCCTTATCCGGTAGATGAGGATATCACCAATCCAGCCAAATCTTGTCACCAATTAATATAGCGGAGTTTGCTGTGGGAGAATTGGTTTTTTAGGTCACTTGCAACTTTTTTTTAGTTTTATGTTTTTTTATAAGAGATTTTTATTTCTACACAATGAAGAAATCTGAAAAGACCACTTTTTTTTTTATTCATTTTGTAAGTGGTCAATAAATCTTAATTCCACGTTTTGCTGCTGTGGATATCACAAAACATGAAATGATTCTAATTTAGTTTAACATGTTAAAAGTTATGAGACTTATTTTTCAGATATAAGTGTAATTTTTCTCTCTCTATATAGGCAATTATATATAATTGTCTGTTCGATAAAACAGTAGCATAAAAAATTGCGTTAAAACTTTAGAGAAGTTAAATCTCCATTTAGGGCTGGATACGACAAATAACACTAGCAATTTGAGAGAGAGAGGAGGGACAGATGATTGGTGAGGGTTCATTCGAACCTAGCTAGCTCTCGTCTTCTTCATGTGTTTTGTATTTTCAAATAATGTAACGGTGGGAAATTAACTCAACAGTAAACTGTGTTAACATAAAATCCCTAATTCAAGAAATTAAACAGGGGATTGCCGAGTTCATGAGCTGAAATCATTGAGAGGTTCTGATATTGAAAATATATACAATTTGATTGAGATAAATAAGGACCTTGCATCTAAGTGCACATAGTGCATTCAGCCACTCAATTGGACCAACGAATTAGTCCATATTTTCATATAATTATGTGATCATAAACTACCCAACGATATATCTTCAAAATGAAATTATGTGGTCGCTAATCGCTATACTGTGTAAAACACATGAAGCTTTACTTTGCTGATTAGAAAAAAGTTAGATCTGTACATGTGGAACACGACCTCATGACTTGGAACAAAAAACCAGATCTCATTCTCGTTAAAAAAAAAACTATATCTTGAATCTTCAAAATGTACATATATAATTCAACTAGCTAGCTACTCATCGACCCTAAATAAAGTACTAGAATTCAGAACTCATAAGATTCAAATTCTGACTCGGCCTCTCTGCTCTAAACTAACGTCATTTGTAAATCGAATTAGCAGTCCGCCTGCTGGTGCAAGAGCAAAGATCTACACAGCGGGCAAGTGAATTGGCTCCGTTCAACCCACCCTTCAATACACTCCATGTGGAAAACATGCTTGCATCTAGGCAATTCACAAACCACATTGTCTTTCTCATACTCCATCAAACAAATCGAACAACTCGCCTCCTCACCTTCCTCATTGCAAACGTCGGCAAACGTAGTTGCCGGAAGTGACACCTCACAGCAGGTTGGGACAGTCACAGGGAGGACTCCACTGACAGGGGGTGGATAAGGATAAAAAATTTCTAACATATTGTGAATGAACTGATGTATATGACAAAAAGGAGTATACAAGAAAGTGTAGAATAGGATTGTAATAAAGGAAATGTGAGATTGTGCTGTTACTACTGAGCTTATCATTTTTTTTTTCTTGGTCTTTTAATTTAATTTCTCTCTTGAATGTGAGATGATGAAAGGAGGAGAGATCTTAGATCTATTTATATAGACAAATGGATTGCAAGGTCAACTACCATAACTTGGCATTTCAGTTATGTAAATAAGGGCTGACATTGACTTTTAGGAAGTGGAGGGAACAAAAAACAAGTTAATTAAGAATTTAATTTGTCTAAAGTTTACATAGGATTTTGTCAAATATTATTTTTAAGGTACTATGATTAGTATAATATAATTGAGTTTAGTATATATAAAAAGTAGCAAGGCCGGCGCCGACCCTACACGAACACCAATGTTTGTAATATATTTGTAAATGTCAGAGAAAATCTGATTGTCACGCTACACAACTCGATGTCCTATAATTAACTGCCTATAAAGATAAAAAATTTTGAACTGTGAAGTGCTACTCACTATATTTGGCGAAGTTTATGCTATAACGCCTACATGACATACAATTAGTTACTAATTTGATGAAGTTTAAAAAATAAGAGAATGTTTTATTATATTTATTTATATATTTTTGATAAAGTCACTTTTGTGTTATTTTTGGTTGACTTTTCTTGTTAAATGGGATTCAATGATAAAAAAATGAAAATTATGTTGAGTTGATATTCTTTTGAAAACAAACTAAAAAGAAAAATATGTCACATTAATTGAGACGAAGAAAGTATTTATTTTTCTTAAGAAACTATAAATAATGAGAAAATTGTTAAAGTTAGTTGCTTAATTTAGACAAACTAGGAGGTTCACGTAATGACACGATGTGTAATCATCGACTTGTATAAATCTTTGGAATGGTCACGCTACCAATTAACCACCACCAAAGTTATTTGATTTTTTTTTGCATTTCAACGTCATGGCCATTTTCGATACTCATTTGATGACTTGGGTAAATTGGTAAAAGAAAAATATTTAAAAATTAAAAATAATATTTAGATTTAGTTAGAATCCAACTCATCAAACAAATATAATACGATAATTAGAGACATCTCTAATATTTAAAATATCAAAAATTAAAGAATCATCGTATTGTTTGAATTAAACATTATAGGAGCATTACTTATATAGCCAATCAATTTTAAGTCGGTTGATGTTCGGTCAAAAATCATATATTTAATTATTATTTATCTCATATTTTAATAGATATTTTGCGAGACTCATATATTTATGATATTTTTTTAGAGAAAATTAGATGAGAGAATACTATGTTATTTGGGGAAATTTCATTAAATTAAAACTCTTTGGGTGTGTTGGGTAGGGAGGAAAAACATTTTACTAATTTTTCCACATTTAATAGGTAGCAATATTTTCTTTACAGCTTAAAAATGTAAGGCAAAATGGTTTGATAAACCCTTTTATTATGTCCGTTTTATAATGTGGATACTTCTACTTACATATTTGTCATTTAAATCTTTAAACTCAATAAAACTCATTATTTTAAGTCCTTTGACCGTTGATCTAATCTATGTGGCATTAAAATTACTGAGTAGGATATGGCGAGTGTGTTCACGCACGTTTGAGTGAATGAGGGCATTATATGTATATTAAAATATTCTTAAAATTAAAAAAATAAAATAAAAAAAAAAACCTTGTTTTTCCCTCTATCTTTTTTAATTAAAAAATATTTTTAAAAATTAACAAATTTAAAAAAAAAATAAAAAAATCACCCCTTCCCCAACCCCCAACGCCCGTCCAGCCACCCCACACCCCGTCCAGCCACCCCCTCCCCCGTCCAGCCACCCCACCCCACCCCTCACCCCGTCCAGCCACCCCACCCCACCCCATCCCTCACCCCGTCCAACCACTCCCACCTCACCCCTAACCCCGTCCAACCACCCTCACCCCACGTACAACCCTCCCTAACCCCCCTCGTTCACAGCAGCCACCTCCAGCAGACATGGCAGCCATCAACAATTTTTTTTTTTTTTAAAAGTAAAATGATGAAATCATTAAGATGAAAATTGAAAATTAAAGATTATGATAAAAATGGGCAAGCAATGAGAACTGAAATTTGTGAGTACATATAGTCTAAGTTGTGGGTTTGGTTTGGAAAAGAGCACCGATTTTTTATTCAAATTTGAAAAATCAATTTCATACTGTATGAATCTTTGAGATACAAATTCAAAAATTGAATTTTAAAGTGGTGGTGATTATGATGGGTGAATATTGAAAAGGTTGCCAATGGTGATGGAAAAAGGAAAGGTACCATCTGGTGAGCGGAAATGGGGTTTGTAATGGTGCTGGTGGAGGGGTGAGGGGGCAGGTGGCTTTTATTTCTTTTAAAAAAAGTATTTTTTAATTATTTTAATGTAAATCTGATAAAAAAAATATCAAAACTGAAAATTCATTTTTTAATTTTTCTCTCAATTCAAATCTTTTCATTTTTTTTTTGGATTAAAATTTAAATTTGAATTGAAAGTGAGTGATAGTAGATATTGAAAAATTAGTGAATTTCATGAATAAATTTGAAAAACTTAAAGTTTTTGTGAATTTGTTAAAGATATTTAAATCTAAAAATTCATCATGTTTCTATATATGAATTTATCGTTAAAAATTTAAATTAGTTGGAGAAAAATTTTAATTATTTGGAATGAATTTGATATTTAATTTGTTAGCAAAAATAAAAATGTGATTAATTAGATTTTTCTACAATTTATAAAAAAAATTATTTAATTAAATTTATTTTTAATATTTAATTTCTTATGTAGCATTTTAAAAATGACATGAAATTTAATGTAATATCTGAAAATGATGTGGAAACTGACGTGGCAGCAGACGTGGCGGTTGACGTTAATACAAGGATCCATCGAACCATTTTACCAAAATTTTAAAGTTCACTTAATAGTGAAAGTGGAGTATAATATATTCAAATGTTATATTCAGCAATATTAATAACACGGTACAATATAACACAACATACACATTATGAAACGATTGTCGATAGTACCAAACATCCAAATAAGATGATGCTAGCTCCAAGCACAACTAACGATTTTTGTTTCAGTATGTATCAGGTAAAGAAAAAGGTAAGGCTGAGGCTATATATAACGGTTTTTGTTTCAGTACGTATCAGACAAAGAAAAAGGTAAGGCTGAGAGTATATATAATGATTTTTGTTTCAGTATGTATCAGGCAAAGGCTATATATATATATATATATATTCCTACAAAATTACATATGAAATTAAGGTTAACAACTAGGGGAGCTCCATTTGGATTGTTACTGAAACATCAGCCGGGTTGTTGGGCACTTCGATTAACTGTTATAGTGTTATATATTCAGCACCTAATTCATCTGAGTGCACAGAAAATCTTTGAAAGATTTGCTCGTTCGAGTCAACTCATATTTTTACATTCTTAATATTGATAATTTGACTTCTGGTGTATTGGACTTTCTATTTCTCTTCAATAATAAATAAAATAAAACGAAGGAGCATGGCTGACAAATTTAAAGATTAACAAAAAAAAAAAGGACCTTTGGAGAAGTAGAGGGTTATTTGTTTTAATTCTTCAGGGGAAAAGGTCGTGCGCTTCATGGCTTTGAAAATTTTATCAAAGTCAAAACTCAGAAAAAAAATGAATGGACAAATATCTTTGCTAGACTGGAATCAATTATTTATTTATGGAGAACTATATGATTATTACATACTAATAACAAATTCTAATGGTTGTTCTTGCGATATAATTCTGTTAGGATTTATCCTTAATTTCTTATTTTGTTTGAATTCTATTGTGTTTTAATTCAGAAATATTTTCTTAGACCAATTGCTCAAATCATAAATAATATTATGATTTTTTGTTTAGTTTTGTGAATTATATTTGAAAACTATAAGCTTCCGTATTACGCCCTTCTAGATTTCGAACCCAACAAATTCTACAATAAAAGTTAATTCAATATGTAAGAATTATTCAAAATCATATAAAGAGATAAATTGTCATTTCACCCCCTCGATATGAAATTATTAACAACTCCTAAATTATTATCAATAGTCTGAATTACTTTCTCTATTTTAATTTATATAACATAGTTTAACTAGGTAAAAATTTCATAATAATTTCTGAAATTCGTCATAAAAGAAAGAAAAAGCAAGGGGTACAAAAAGAAAGAAAGTAGAAACAAGAAGGAAAAGGAATACTCCATTTTAGTTCTCTTCTCTTTTTTAATATTTTTGTGTTTCACATCTTAACTTAGCCACCTTTTCTTATCCTATTTGTTCTCTTTTCAGTTTCAATTCTTTCTTTTGCTTTGAGTAAAATAAATTAAAACTTGGTCCTCAACACGAACAATTTTGTGGTCAACAACTAATTAAAAAAATAGAGCCAGATAAAGTGTTATCCTACAAAACTATGAAACGCGCTGGCGAATTAAGATCATTATTTAGGAAATTTGATTAATTATTTTCTTAAGAACATTATAATTGTCAGTTAGAGACAAATAACTCATTCTTTCTAGAAAGATTTGCAATCTTCAAGTCAGATGATAGTTTTTAGAAAGACTTGAAGGGACGTTGTTTGTAAGACGAAAATCGTGCTCTGCATCTGTTATATTTTATTTTTTTTCATATGTTGTGCTCTGCGTGGCTTTGGAAAATATACAGATTAAAAAAGTCAAAACATGTATAGAGATTGTTAATATGGCGTGTTAGTAATATTGAGAAAAGCGACATTGGTTATGTTGGTTTTTTTTATTGTTTGGTTTGATGTATTCTAGGATAGTTCCAAATTTGAAACTTAGGTAAGTTTAACTACACGTGTCCGAATATTCAAAACTCCCGTATTGCTAATACCATGAATTATTATGTATTGGTTATACACTTGTTCAAAACACTACCAAAGGCAAATAAGATATTAAATAATCAAAGCCAAAGTTTATATTATTTGTCTAGTAGATCCTATCAAATGAACCACCAAAGTTGGCATAGTGATTTAGCGCTATGTCCCTTAAGCAAGAGGTCGGGGGTTTGATCCCCGCCTCTGGCGAATGGAGCAAATTCTGTGGCCAGTTCCCTACTGCAAAATGTGCTGGCCAAGGAACGGAGGATTAGTCTCACGGCTGCTGGCTGTGGGGATACTTGGGATACCAAAAAAAAAAAAAAAGATCCTATCAAATGAGTCCTTAATGCTTTTTAGAGGGGGGCGGGGGCGGCGGGGGGGGGGAGAAGTAACAACCTACCTTTGACAGAAACAATTACTTATGAGGTAATTACTGTTTTTGTCCTTCAATCAGTGGGGAACCTTTAAAAAAAAATAACAAGAAATTCAAACTTGTGAATTAAAGCAAATCTTAAATTATCCGACTAAATACTTTTGACATTCCGTGTTGTTGATTAAAGAGTTTGTTTTTCAGTTCCAGAGGTTTATGCATGCATGTATATCAAAAATGGGAAGGAACCTATGCATGCTATTGCTTCCTCCTAATAAATAGTGATGAGATGCCTAATTTTAACCTGAAGAATATTGACACTGTAGGAGCTAGTTTAGACACTCTTAAAGAAGGAACAGATTTCTTTCGGTCTTTGTTCATCATCATATATAGAAAGCATTTCCAATAGGCTACACACTTTCTGGTTTACTGCTATATTATTATTATTATTATTATTATTATTATAAAGAAGAGCTTCTATATGCAATTGTAACAAGTGTTTGATGAGCATTTGTGTTTTGCTTGAAAAAATAATTTATTGATTGAAACATTTCCCACAAGCCCAAAAATCCTTGCTGGGTTGGGTGTTGGAAAGTTTCATGGACCACACAGCATACCCTTCCGACTTGGGGATGGCTAACACCCAATTACAATCAAAGCCCAATTGTACCTTCTTGGCTCATACTCACAATATATATTGACTGCTGGGCGCTGGCTCCTTAAGGATTCCAACAGGACCAAAAAAAAATTCCCAACTTTCGTGTCTAGACAAACTCGAGTAGACTGAAACAGAATTCTTTTTTTTTTTTCATGTTAATAGGTTGCGTTGAAGTGTAATAGTTAGTTGCATTTTGCAGTCTTTTTCTCTTTACCAGGAGCAATGGCTGTGTGCCAGAGAGACGAATGCAGGTTGGGGAAAATGGGCTGATTTCGCCACCCCAAAATATAACACTTATTATATACAGATGCAGACAGTGCCTCTTCTATTTTTCTTTCCTGTGGTAACATAAAGAAAAAAAACCTCACAATTCAATAGATATCAAATGCGTAGACACTTGGAGTGGATAAAATTTTAGCACAATCACCACGGGTGACCATCACCAATTATATCCTATGCATAGCATTTTTCCTTTAAGCCCATTTCTGGAGCAGAAAAAGTCTTTAGCATAATAAGCCGAAGAATGATACCAGTTGGTAATTTTAACCTCTTATATAATTGGAAGTCCATAACATTTTAGCTAGTCCAATGGAAACAGAAGATTCAAGCGGCAGCTTAACTTTGTAGGTTCATAAAAACAATCTGCATCGAATGGGAGCTGTAGCAATTGATCAATTCACGAATGAAGACACTTTTACTAAACAATATTTTCACAAGCATCGTTTGTTTACTTACACATTCAAGCTGTTAGTAATAAAATTGACACGAGCATATGCATCAGGACTGTCTTTCTTGGTCAGTAAGCATGGAGGACAAACAATTATCAGCACAAACTTTTACTGTTTTCAAAACATCTACTAACTATCGGTACAAACATCTTGCACACTTCTACAGCAATATCCGCTGCAGATTGAGAACCAAGCATGTTCCCACGCCAGGCAAAAAATATATCAGCATATACTAGGTTACCAGATTAAGCAGTTATTGTAGGTCTACTAGGTCTTTTCCCTTCCATGGCATCTTTCTTCCTCCGACACGTTGCACAAAGGAATGGGCCTTCCCATGGCTTTGATGCAGGTGAAAAGAAAGGGCCTGAGTTAACAGATAAGCCCTCACTTGGAGGTTGATCTGCTTGGCAAACAGCACATCTAAAGAGTCCAGAGTTAGGATCCAGAGGAAAATCTTTACCAAGCCTGCAGGGTTAGAAAAGGAAGAAAAAGTTAGGGCGCCTCACAGCCGCAGCTAAAATGTCAAAAAAGCATGGATCTGGTATACACTGAAAAATAACAAAGGTGTAATACAATGGCTGTAACTATCCATGTGGTTTACAGTAAAATGCATTCGAATCTTGTGTTGATGTGCCATCCCTTTCCATTTTTCTGTAATCTTTATTCAGCAACACCAACCACAACGCAAAATAACATCTTCTCAAATTACATTAACAGATTGGTCAACATAAATCTATGCCTGATAGACAAACTGAAATTTTCATGAATTGAGTCTATTCTTAAATGTGATCCAACTAAAATATACCAGTGATATATCTGCACGAAACAGCAGCATCTCCTCATCACCAAGTAGAATTTAAGATTAAACTTCCTATCTATATCTAGAACTAACAAAGAAAAGTAGCTGCTCGTTTTTTGGGGTTCTTGTCAGAAAATTAGTGTTTTGATAAGGACATCATGGTACGCTCAACATTCATGAAAAACTTATGAAATGATCTTCTCTAGCCTGCCTCACAAAGTTGAAATTGCAGAATGCTTATTTTCAAAAGTTTTAGCTGTTGTTTGTATAATTTCTTCAGAATTTACTCACATTATGTTCAGGTTTAATGGAATATCTACCATTATATACCACTAGAATATTTTTTTTCAACGTTAAGTCTTCTCAACACCATTGACATATCTAACTGTAGATTTGCATTTCATCTCACCTACATTGACATTCTAAAAGTATCCCTGTCCAACAGTTACAGTTAACTCATGCACCAACACAAAAGTTCTTTTCCCTGTACATCACAGCATAACCTATGTGGCACAGCCGAATAGTAACGGACCTCATAGATAAGTTGTCGGTTATCAAAATGCTAAAGTATATGCTCAGAGAGAAGTGCATAGCTATCAACTATGATTCTGAAGTATTGTGATTTTAAGTATAGTTTTGATAACCAGGATGAAGTCATCTAGTAATTATGTCAACAAGATCAAGAACGATTGTGAGAATAGAAGACAAATACACATAACAATGCCCCAGGTTTAGATCAAACCATGTGTAGCTGCCCAAAATTCTCAAGCATTTCCGACAGTAAAGCAAAATAGACAATAGTAAAATATGCAGAAGTATCAGTAACTTTTACTATTTGTCCAATATTTTGAAAAGAAACAACTACAGGGTTATAAATGTCAAAAATTTTAACAAGTGCTGTGGATAAAAACATAATCATCCCTCACAAGTTTTAATATCTAAAATTAACTTAAATAGTTAAATTCCCACAATTTAAGGTTTACCTCAATAAACAAACTTTTCTACTACTTTATTAATATTTTCTGCTACTATTACTAATATAATATTCCCTTTAAATTAACCATCCAATCACTACTCTTTAGTGAAACTATATGAAAAGAAATCTAAGAGAGGGTAAAACACGTAAAACTTCTATCTGAAACATTAGTAAAATCACGGCATAAATTCTATTTGTCATATAACAAATAATCCACATCCAGAAGAACTCAAATGCTCACAAGTAAGATATGGTAGAATGACTAGAGTCAATAGATGAAGCATGAGGTAAAAGCTTCTGACAACAAGATTAATACATCATAGAATGTCTCCTCCAACTAGGACACTTTTATGCAACACATTTTACTTTCCCCGAAGAAAACAGAGTATGAGGAGAAGTTTTGCATTTTGTTTTGCAAGTACGAGTTATAAGAAGCTATTGTTCTATGAGAAATAATTTTTCCCTTTCCAGGATAAACCATAGACAAGCCAACCAACCAAATGCAAACCACATTCAGGAATTAAACAAGGATATATCGTATAGTGGAAATACACAGTACCTCTCAGCAAGCATCGCAGAGCCCTCTTCAAACAATTCTTCCACGACACCAACCGCAGAAAGCTTATTAGATCTTGCGTTTTGTGATCTCCTCCCAAAGAGAAAAGAAGTGAGCACATTTTGCTTCTTCCTAGGTGTTGGAGGCAAGATAGGATGGTCATAAGGAATAATATCAACAACCAAGCAGGTTGTATCATCCTTCAGACCTCGTGACCTTAGAGCCTCCTGAGTTGTAAAACCGTTCATAGTTAGAGAAAACCTCAGAGATCAAAAAATATTTGAATGAAAGAGAATTTATAATCATTCACACCTTCACAACCAGCTTTGCCGCAAGTTCAGCCGGTAAACCTCTACAAGATTGTGCTGCCGAATCCGATGATAAAGCATCCCATATACCATCCGAGGCTATTATAAGCCTCCCCCCAGCATTTGAAATCTAATAACATATTTATTTCCAATTCAGATTCTAAAACATATACATAAATGGAATTAGCTAAACAACAAAAGTCAAAGTTTTAATGATAAGGTTACAAACCTTAACTTGCTTGACATGAGGTATTGGAACGATAAACTCCCCAACATCTGTATCACCAATAGACCTTGAAAGGCACAACCCACCAGGCCAGCAACGCAGAGGTCCAACCTATAAACCAAGTGTATCTCAACATCAGGATAACTTTTCCAAAGCTTTATAGCAATAATTAAGAACACAATTTCAAATTTATTATATGATTTTACCTCATTACCCCCAAAAACATTGAGTCTTCCTATTTCACCACCACTGGCAGTTACACGCTGCCGTTCCTCCTCATTCTCTTCTAATCGATGGTCAACAGTCAACAAAGAAACCACACCTCCTTGGGTGTCCAGTATGCACCTAGAATCTCCAACTGATGCAACAGTGATTGTCCACCCATCGATCACAACAAAAGTCACAGTAGTCCCAGATGTTTCACCTGTCAAGAATATCAAAATTGTACTGAGAACACCTAAATGACAAAAGCAAGGGAACAAAACCCCTCGAAGCAAAAATACTAGAGCCGGAGAACTAGGAGCGTGCCTTTTTGCTGAAACTCTATATCAGTTTTCACAAAACCGGCAACTAGTGCTCGAGGAAGTGCTTGAAGCCACTCTTCTCTACTAACTCCTTCAGGAATAGCACTCAAAACATTTTTCAATAAATTCTCTTTGGCGAATATAGCAGCTGATATACCATTATGCCCATCAAAAATCTACTCAACAGAAACCAAAATTCAGCAAATTCATACAAAAAACCAACAATGCACCTACACCACAAGCAATTAACAGATTCAATAAACACAAATGTCATGAAATTACCGCGAAAACTGAAAAAGAAGTCAACGGATTTCCCGGAATCCTCTGACAATCAGGTTTAATCAAGAAATAATCTTCCCCTTTTTTCGCTAAAGCAGCTTGCCCATACTTAATTGTAGGCTGTTCCACTTTATCACTCCTCAACTCCCGACCAATAAGTGTCCCTAACGGTACCGGAGTTGTCTTTTGCTTCATCCTCGTTATCTCCGCTTCACTCATTCTTTCCCTCTTCCGACATTATGCAAATCCTAAAATTCCCCAATTTCAAAAAGCAAAAAAACGAAAAAAAAAAAAAAAAAAACACTCGTTATCCACACTGATCTGTAAAACCTTGTTCCACACAATTTAGTAGCAATGTAGCACAAAAAAGTCACTACTTAAAAACCAAAATGTGAATACAAATAGAGAGAATTGGGAACCCTAGAGAGACTTACAAAGAAATGGTGGACTCTGGAGAAGAAATTGAAGCATAAAAAAAGGGCAAATAGTGATAAATTTAGTTGGGTAATGAGCTGGATCCGAATGTTGAAAAGGAAACCCTAGTGAGAGAAAGTGAATTGATTGGGGAGAGAGAGAAAGGAAGGAACGCGGGGAGAGAAAAGGTGGGTTACGGGCAAAGCCTTTCCGTTTCTGATATTTGTTTTTTTGTAATTTGATTATAAGTTGTATAAAATGTCCACATAATAAACAGCTAATAAAGGTATTTTTATAGAAAGTTGTTTAATATGGTAAACCATTATGTGAAATTGTATTTTTTGAGAAGTACATTTAATGATTTTGACTAGATGATGTACAGATTAGAGAATATATGGTTTCTTCCAAAAGTTTTAAATGTTGTTTTGACAATTGTGTTTATTTTCTTCGACCTTAATTATTTTCTAACGTGAAATTTGTGGTTTTCTTTTTGGTAAATCAATTTAATTAGTAATATTTTAGATTATTTTCTTATATAGAAAACATTAGTTTCAGAAAATTTGTTACTTTTCCGCTTTCATGAATAAAAATGCGTGTATGATAACATATTTCGGTATCGTTTTTGAGTATATGGCAACTCAATACGTATCATTGATTTTGTTCATATATTTGAATAATGAGAATAGAATGCATAGTGTTTAATCGTATTTCGTCATCTAGTGCATTTACATTGTAATGTTCAAGAAATATGACCTAAAGTAGGAAAGAGTAGGTGTTTGGTCAGATCAATCAAGTGATAAGGACAAAGATTTTACTTCACTAAGACGGAGTTGTTGTCGATTGAGAATTGGCTGAGGGGCATTTTTCATTTATAAGAGAAGAGATTGTAGCTCGATCCAAATAGGCCTGCGAAAGACAAATAGGCTAGCACGTGGGTTATATCGATCAGCTTTGAGCTATCGAGTGATGATTGATCGAGGGACTTCCATCATGTAGCTGGGTACAAATAAGTCAGTTAAGGACGATTAGGCACGGTGTCAGGAGTGAGACGTATGTTTATTGTGGTAAACATTATTCTGTTAGAACCTTCAATCGGAGTTGTTAAAGCATTGCGATGCATTTCCTTACTATCAAAGTATCAATCATTACTCAAAGTCTCAAACAAAAATTATGAAATTGTCTAATTGTGCAAGGAGCATTGACTTCTTCATACTTTATTTGTTTTGGAATTTATACAAATGAGGTTAAGATAATCTTGAAATACATCGTGTCAATCATGAAGAATTCTCAAAGATAATTCCCCCATCAAGTCACTATATTGAGACCTAATCACCATACAATTTTTTTTTTTTGTTCAAGAATTCTGGTTGAAAATTAGTACTAGCTAAATAATCTATAAATTATAAAATCTCCAAGAAGCAATGCCTAGATGTAGACATGTAGTAAATATTATTTTTACCCCATCTTCGTTGGACATGAGGAATATATTGTACGTAGTCGATCTATAGAGTACTATAGTAACTGTAAATTGTTCGATGCACAAAATCAAAAGAAATCCATGTAATATGTCATGTTCTTGGTTGATAATGGATGAAAATTGGCATCATATGAATAAAATATTCCAGAATATTCATCCTTCTGTCCACATCTAAAAGATAAATATTCCCTTTCTCTTTTAAGAATATTAGTATACTATTTTTTGACTTATGTTTATCACCCTTGTGTTGGGGCCAAATTAAGGTAAACATTTATCGGTAGTATATGTTTACATCAATTCAATTTTAAGAATATGTGTTTTGTGTTTGTACATAGACTTTAGTATTTAATCATGATTAACATTTATTTTCATCTCACTAAATTATTTAACAATTGTAAATTTATATAAATTAATGTAATTTCAAGTATAGATAAAGTATTTACCCTATATTAATCTTCTTTGTATTGTTTCCATTTATCAAAAAAGATTCTCCCTTCGTCCCAAATTGAGATGACACATTGATTAAGAAAAATAATTAACAACATAGTCAGTTTATCATAGTATCTCTATTAAATGATGTTTACATTTTAATTTGAAGAAAAAATAATTAATGCAAAGGTAAAATAAAGATAAGTTAAATGAGAAATCAAATTAAGAATTTTGGGATGAGTAATTTGGGACAGAGAAGTATTACATATGGCTCAAACTTCACTCTTTAGTTTGATTTTTATGACTCCTATATCCTACTCAGTTATTTCTTAATTTTTTTTTTTTATATATTACAAGAATTTGTAGTTACCTTAGAAGTGATTTCACAATATAAATGTTTATTCTCTATACACCTAGGAAACTGTGTTTGGCTGGCAAAAATTAGGTGAGTTTAGGATAAAGAAATCATGTGTCAATCTTAGAAAACACGAAGCCAACTATAGAATTTGGAATCCAGAAGGCAAACAGATAATAAGAGCAATTTAATTAAGAAGATTAACAATGAGAGACATCGAACCGGCCAAGGCATTCTTTAATCTAATCAGTCCATTAATTGGTAACGATAAGCTCTTACTTCAAGGGCTTAGATAAATCGAAAATCATTACTTAAAGTATTAATTAACTGTTTAAAAAGCAAAAGGACATGATGATTGAGTATGTGGTTTGTGTTATCTCGCAAAGGAATTAATGGTTGATCCTACCAATAAGAATATAAGATCATAACGTCAACTGTCCATTTGCACTTAATTTAATTGACAAATTTATTTGTGGAATCACTAGATATTAATTATCGTTAAACACGCTACAAAAATATTTTTTTCTCTTTAGTCATGCCTAGATTAATACAAAAATTATTGTATGGTATAAAGTCATGTATTATCTTATTAGCAATTCATTTTACAGATGGCAATGATTCCTTTTCAGTATATTATTTTCTGCCTGAATGCCGAGGATATACCTCGCTTTATTTTCTTTATATTAGCAATTCATAATGGCAATCAAGGATTTTTAGAATATGAATGTATCTTTTATATATATATATATATATATATATATATATAGTGAGAATTAATTTCTAATGCTCAACATAAAGAATTTAATATTGAACCAAGTGCACTATTTAGTGTTCTTGTAGTATTGATGCAATAAATAATATTATACTAATTTTAGAAAATATATATATAAAATAATTAGTTTTATGGAGAAACCATAAGTTCACATGCCTCATTTTATTAATGTAAATTTGCCCCTGACAACTTCCTGCATTTACTTGTTCAATATTGACTTGACACATCATAATTTTACTGTACACCCTTTGGATATAATAAACGCAATGTTATCTGAAATAACTATAGTTAATGATAATGTTAAGTCATGAACTATGTGATAAATTATCTTTTGACTTTTTAAACTAGACAAATAAAAATAAATAATATATATTTTTCGTATTAATGATAGACAAGTAAAAATGACTGGAAATAATGGTGGATCTAGGATTTAAAAATAGTAGGTGCTTAAAAAATTAAAAAATTGAAAAAAAATAAAAATTCACCTCAATGAGGTTTGAACCGAGGCATCCCTTCTGGTGGAGAACATTAAAGTCAATCTAAATACCAATACACCCAACCAAATTTTTGTTTAGTGTGTGCTTTTATATATTATACACCTATTTTTGTATATTTTCTATATAATTTTACCTATTATACGTCGAGTTTAGCGGGTGTTGAAGCACCCCACAAATGAGAATGTAGGTCCGCCCCTGATCGGAAGGAGTATTTTGTTTTTTGCTTTTGTTTGTGTGCCTTTGTTTAATTACCCCATAGAATAATCAATAATATGTGCATGTTATAGAAGTTGATAGCTATTGCAAACTAAACGAGAGACAGTAGAAACTTTTAATGCTATTCAGTAGTTCACATTGCGAACAAGAAAATGATGAAATTATAAAAGCTAATGCTCGGATCTGGCTAATACTATATGAAATTATAAGAGCTACATGAATAGATGATGAAATTGCATTTGACATGTTGTTTTGATTAAAATTTAAATGACAGTAATAAAAGAATGTTAAGTAATTTCTTCTCATACATGTAGTAAAAATAAATTACCTGATATCATAACCGTACGTAGAAGATAACGAGTATTTTATACATTTTCTGTATAATCGGGGTGTATACGAAAACTATTCCGATCACTACCATTTATATAAATATACAAATAAACTAAAACGCTTTCGATATCATTCATTCGTCTCGAGAGTTTGATGATGGTGAGGCAGGAACTAGTGGGGGGGAAAGTAACATGCTTAGATATTGCTGAAAGGTAAAATTAGTGTGGTCTGTCTCTTTTGTTAATTTATTTATGTAGGGAAAAACACTTGGACATACTAAGAGACGATTTAGATGAATTTATAACTAATGATTTATAAATATGCATAAGTTATTTTTGACACTAGAAAAAAAAATGTTTTACAAAAGTATATTTTAAAAGTTATTTTTACTTTAAAACATCTAAAATAAATTAATCCAAACATGAAGCATTATGTGATCAAAGAGAAGGATTTTATTGGTAATTGTGTCTTAAGAATGGTGTCCAATCAAAGCTATAATCCAATTTTTTACATTTTACAAGTTTAAGAGTCAAGATGTAGGTGATGATTAGGTAGGAACCATATGGAAGTAACATGCTTAGATGCAAAAAGGGTAATTAGTGGTGTCTCCCTTGATTAACTTAGGTAAGAAATTATGATGTTGTGGGGCAACACCAATAATCATTTGAATGGGCTCTTAGTTATTGAAAGAGAAATATTTTCTTGGGTCTAGTTCGGAGAATAAACTAACAAGCACACCTTCATCAATCAGAGATCTCGAATTTGAATTGCGTAAATATTTTTCATTTTAATGAATTAAATTCCTAAAAGAGATACTTGACACCGAATGAAAAATCATAAAATAATATAGCCATTCTCAAAGCTTTTATCAAAAGTTTCCAAGAAAAAAATGTGTTTAGAAGTTGATTTACACTACAAGAAATTGGGATAGAGATTTAGGAACTTGATCTCATCCATTTCTTCTTTTTTTTCTTCACGTATTATATATATATAATAAAATATAAATAGATGTACATCATGAACAACTATAGTTGATGGTGATTGATGAAACAAAAAAACAAAGATATATAGTTGATCTTTGGAAGAAATCTAAAATTTGCTACTCCTATCTAGAAATATGGTTGATCTTTCGGTTACAAAACCATGTGAACAGCTACCATTGATAGTGATTTTTTTAAAAATTCACAAAATTAAATAAAAAGCAAAAAATAGAAAATGTAATTGTTCGCGGAGATTTCTAGCCTGTTTGATCAAAATTCTAAAATATACTTATTCTTATAAAGTATTTTTTCAAAAAAAAGAAAAACTTTTGTGCAATAATTAGTGTTCGATTAAATTTTTTAAAAGTGCTTATGCTATTTGAGATTTTTTTTTAACTTTTTAAAAACAAGTTTTGATACTCTTCATAAACACTTATTTTATTTTTCAAATGTTTGATTGAACACCTCACTTTTTAAAAATAAATATTTTTAGCTTTTCAAAAACTTGACCCAACATGCTATATCTTTATTTCCACTTTCAAATTACTTGAAATATTTATTTGAATCGTATTATCTAACAGAACAATCTCTAGAGATAAAAAAGACTTCAAAAAAAGATATTCCCATAGCCGACAGTAGTGAGACTAATCCTCCGTTCCTACTATCAGCGCACTAAACGATAGGAAACTGACCACAGAGTTTTTCCATAAAGTTTTTTCCATTCGTCAGAGGTGGGAATCGAACCCCCAACTTCTTACTTAAGGGGTAAGATGCTGAACCACTACATCAACTCTTTGTGGTTGAAAATTACAATTGAATATGTTATCGTTGGTCTATGAATATGGAAAAATTGGCCAAAAAATTAGTAGTTGATTGTGTTTGTTGAGGGTCCTTAAAAAAGGAAAAGTGGAAAAAGATGGGTATGAGGATTTTGCTGACATGGCCATGTGTTTTTATGGGACCCACACGGGATTTTGTAGCACCTATCATGGAGGGGTCTGGACATAGCTGTACAAACTCTATGTAACGTATACAACTTAGAGAGTTTTTTTTTTCTTCCACCCAAAATATAATTTCTAGTTCGTCAAGTGGACTTTGTTCTCATCTTACTTAAAAAAGAAAAACATGACAAATTTGAACATCACAAAATGGAATTTTTTTCGTCCTCCATTCTTGTTTGTGTCATGGTAATCACCAATATAAATATAGAATATATTTTGAATTATCTTATTCTTAGTTATTTAATGTTGTGATAATTTTATAACATCACTCAGACTAACAATAATTGTTGTAGGATGAATAAGATTCCTCCCCTCCCAACCTTTACAACACGTTTTCTCTTAAAATGAACCTTATGTGTCGTGAATTTGTATTAATCGAGAATCCATTATTGATATCGAGGACCTATTGGGAAAGAAATATATACAAATATCACTTAGAAGATTTGAGTTTGAATAAAGCAAACCTGTTTTGTAAAACTAATCTACTATTGAATTTTATATCAATAGCAAATGTCACTTGGATATTTCCCTATCATGAGCGCACTAACTTCTGATGATGAACCAAATTGGCCCCATATGTAGCATATATAATCTAATTGTTATTTTGGAGCAGTTAGTCCATGGATATATAATAAAAAAAAAAAATATAAACATAATCAAATTAGTTATTTAAAAGTCAGCTGCAGAAGAGTAATCACTTTAAAAATCCATCAAAATGTGTAAAAATATTATTTACATTAACAGTGGTATAACACTACTGCTACTTTAAATTGAGAATTAAAACAAAAAAAATGGTAGTAATAAAGATAATAAAAAGAAGTGGAGTATAAATTTGTTATCAATATTGACAAAACAAAGTTGGGGCATTAGGCATTATATTGTTCTAGGACTAAAATATGTGATAGAAAATACGAGGATTTTTATGTGCATGCGTATATATATGGACCATGCAACACATAATAACAGCAATCCTTTAGCTAGTGGCTCATAATTTTGGCCAACTTTTTTCACTTAAGATTTGATGTCATCCTTAATTATATATTCGTGACAAAATATTACTTATCCTTTGTACAATGTACTCAAGCCTAATGTCTCCAAGAGACAACTTGTGATCAATGGGGTGAATCAATCTTACTATGATTATTGTTCTCTAAAAAATAATTACTAGTTCATAATTGAGGAACTTAAAGTAAATTAGTGAGCTACAAAGAAAATAATTTTGAAAATTTGTATGAGGAGGAAAATTAAATTCCATATATATAAAGAGGAAATAGACACAAGTGACCGAAAATTCTACTACATAGGAAATCAGAAAAGGAGAAATGAGAAATTAAGTTGGACAGTGAAAATAGAACTCACATTTGTCAAGTAAGGAATTCAACAGATACCACTTGACTATAAGCTTTGGGGGTGGGTGACTTATTAGATTGATCTGCAGTATGTTTAATTTGTAAAGTTGGCAAATGGACCCAAACACATAAACCAGATAACATGAGTATTCTTAAATGCTTGTTCCAATCCTGTTTTCATTTCAATCAATTGGTTCAACATACCAACAAAATTTTAGCTCATCCACCAAGGATTGCTTGCTCTACCCACAACAACAAAAAAGATATACATCTTCAGTAGATTGTTTGAGAGGGTATATATAAGCATAGTATTGAATGAAGTGTATATAACTAATACATATATTAGTTATACCGAATTAAATTTACAATCAAATATTATACTATTCTTGTATATTTTATCTAATAATACACGCTATCAAACGACCTCTAACTGTTTGATATGCACTTATGAGTTGACCATGGTGTTTGACTTTGTGAAGTTTAACAAGTTGGCCAATAAGTTCTTGGTGGGCTTTTAATTTCTCTTTTCAGCTGGAAACTAATGATTAAAGGGATGTATATTGGGCTGTACCAATTTTGAGTGGGCTTTAGTGGGCCTCAGAGAGTCAGAGGGAAATTACTCCGAAAATTTTCGGTGGTTGTCTTTTTCCCTAACAGCTATTTAGTAGATAACATTTTTTTTAAAAAAAAAAATTATTTTGCAATTTATAGACTTTTCATACGATGGTCTAAATTTTTTCTCAAGCTAACTGAAAATCTTATGAGAAAGTATTAGATCACGATCTAAAATTTTGTAAGTAGCCTAACATTTGCTTTATAAGATTGAAAAATATATGAGGGAACATTAAATCTGAGTTTAAGGTATATTCGCATAACTTTTAAAATTTGGACACATTGACGTAAAAGAACATTTGCTTAGATCAGCCAGACTACTGGACTCCAAGGTTGAAACTTCAGAAGTAATTGGATTTATTGGGGAGAAAGCCACTTTAAGTCTCTTGTTTAAAACATAGCCAGTATTCTGCAATATAGTTAAGAAAAAGCAACGGGGATACATATTGCAAACTTCAAATTTCAATTACTAATGGCGGCGACCAGTTTCAAGATATGCATTATTGTGGTCACCAAATCATAAGAAGGCTACTACTGTTACCTTTTGTATTCTAAAGTTTCTTTCTTATCCTCCAACTACATGAAGTTAGAATCAAAATAACTGAACTTTGATCTGACGTGAAAATGACACAGAACACTCATCCTAAAGTTTGTACTACAAAATAGAAATTCAAATTTAAACAAGTGGACCTTGGCCACTCAAGTAAGTTGTAGCTACATTTTAAGTACTTTGCAAATGTTTACACGGTATTTTTTTTTTAAAACGACTCCAAAAGTGGCTACTAGTGCACTTAGGCTGAGGTAATTGGTATCTGTAATTCTATTAGTATTTCTCTTCATTTTTCGGCATTTTTTACATTCCTCAGTCCAAAGAATGGGGAAAAAATGAAGAACAAGCCAACAACCATATAAACAACTGAACACTCATCAGTGGGAAACCAAAACAATTTTCAAGATCACCACTGAAGGAAAAGATGGCAATTGAAGTTATTGCCACACCCTTGCTGCTCTCTTTCACTCTCAAACAATGCAGAGCAAAAGATTGACAAGAAAGAAAAAGAAAAAGAAGATATACAAAAGCACATCTTAATTGCTTAAGCCTCAAACTCAGCTAAGTCGCAACATATATCACTTCCCACTTGCTGTTTTTCGCTTTCCTTCTAAGGCAGCCGCTCTTCCCGTCTTTGTAGAAGGTGAGATTAACCCACTAGAAAGTCTCCTGGTTGGTGGTGGAGGAATCAAACTCCTGCATTGATTTACATAGGAACAGGTTAGTCATAAAGTGATCAGTAAAAATGTGGATGAGCACCACAGTGCATTGTTAGTTCATTTCACATAGTTGGCCTATAGAAAAGTTCATTTGCTAAAGGATTATTGTTGTTGCAGAGCTAATAAACAGATAAAAGCGTTCTGCTGAATCAGTTTAAGCTTTTAGGTGAACACAAAAACTTCTATAGACAATGGATGATGATATAAGCAGCTCCTCAGATAAGGCATGCCCAAAAATAACAAGTTAAATGCACTCGTCAGCTATGATACCTTATTTCCGACTTCTTCGCTTGCTTAGGACTAGGTTTTTTGAGTTTGGATCCCAGTCCATTGGGTGTCTGACTAACTTTCTGAAGATTCGATTGACAAGTGTATTCAAGCTCAGAAGTCTCGCTTGTTGCAGCTTCCAGGTCATCAAAATCATCTACTGGACCTGCTTCAGACCGAGTCCTACTTGCCTCGTAGTCTTGACCGTCCTTTTTATTTCCTGCAACTTTGTTTATAGATTGTTCTGGATACACCTTTGAACTATCAGGTGAGCATTTCCTGTATAACAAGTCAGGTGAAATCCTGGTTTCTTCTTCCCATCCTTTTAAGAAACTACTTCTACTCAGACCATCTTGCTTGTTCACCATAATTTTGTCAACCCAATCACCAGAGACTGATTCTTTGTCGTCTTCCCTTGATGCAGGGCTATTGGCTGGTGCCCAGGGAGGAGAATTCATCTGAACTTCTTTGGGATCTAAGCTTCGCCTTCTCATTTTTGATGTAGATTTCTTCTTAACCTGAGAAAAGATTTGAAAACATCAACAACTTTGAGCTTCCAGGTGCAAGTAAAATGCATGGAGTTTAGTAATCTAAAATACTAATAATCATTTCAAGGTTTTAGAATGGATAGTGATTTAAGCAAAATAAACTCTTGTTCAACTTTCACTTTTTGTTTCTATTCTGTATCATAAAAATTACAATGTGCAACCAGTGAAGCATAAAATTTGAAATGTGTTAACTAATTAATATGTTTTATACCACGGTAAAAGCTAGATGAGGTATATACGAAAAACTGTACCTCTATGTTACTACCAACATCTTCCATACTATGCCAACTAGAAGCAAGAGAAGATCCGGAAGATCCTATTCTGACTCTTTCTGGAGTACTTGATCTGGAAAGTGGACGGTGCCCTTGTTCTTCCTCCTTCCTTGCTAAGGCTGCTTTAAGACTGGAAATCTGTCAAAGGGGAAAAAACTACGAGTTTGATTAATTTAAAATTAGACAAAAACTAGAAACAGTAAGTCTTTCGAAGAAAACAGTTATCTTATCATCTACAATTATAGACTTGATGTGAAAAGCAGTTCATGCCTACAAATTCACTGAAAACCAAACATATCGCAAATGTGAAACCTGTTCTCTTAGTTCCCTGACATCAGAACCCTCTTTGTTCGCCCGTGCACTACCAAGCTCAACTGTAGAAACTCGTTCAGCGAATTTCAGTGTGCTGAGTGTTTCTCCAACAGCATTAAGTTCAGGACTTATATGAACAAACATCAAAGTTTTTGCTTGGCCTCCTGATAGGTAGGAAAAGAAGAAATTGAATAGCAGAAATAAGAGAAATAAACGTTTAATGGCTACAGAACACAGGATCTTACCAAGAGAATCTTGAAGCAACTGTGTAAGCTTACTATTCCTGTAGGGAACATGTGAGTTCTTTTGGGCAAGTGAAGAAATGACATCTCCTAAAGCAGAAAGAGACTTATTAATATGTGTAGCCTCCTTCAACCTATCACCAAGCGCCTCTGACTTGTCCGCTCTTTCACTTCCTGCCAGATCAACAAGGTGCAAGGATCCACGAAGAATCGTACAAGATGTCATGTTTCTTCCTTGAACATGAACTGTAAGGCAACTGCAAATGTGCAAACATAAATTTTTATATAGAAAGGAAAAGAACTTAAATCAGCATCAACTTCCACCTTTCTCCTCAAGACAGGAATTTTGGAAAAGAGAAGTATAAGCAGCACCTGTGAGAGCGACTACTTCTTTCATTCATGGCAGTAGCACCCACTGCACGATTCTTGTGCCCAAGGTCCATCAGATTCAGCACATCAGAAGTTGATGTTACAGGAACAAGATTTGCATCAGGTACGTTGAAACCCTTCTGGGAACTGTTGCGGATTTCTACTGTATTTATAGGTTAAGTTCAAACATTTAAAAGGCCAACAAGATAGGAAGCTAATAGTAACATCAAAGAGCAAAGAAAAGAATAGTTGCGAAAAGGATATTTTTTGTTAACACCATCTGGGGTAAGGAGATCCCTGACTTGCTCATTATAAATTTCAACCATCTGAACTGAAATATCATAAGAAATGACATCTTGTCTTTGTTCTGAGATAATGAATAAATCACTCAATGCCCTGTAATTCACACCAAGGGTCTCCTTCGTGAGTTCTGATGGCCCAGTCTGTAGGTAAAGAAGTTGAGAACTATTAACATAATGCTTTTTGTTTTTTCTCTTAATCTGTGTTGCTCAAACTCTTCAAAAATGTTGTTAGATGCATGCCGGATCCTCTTAAAGTAGTGCAGGGTTTGGAGGATCCAACACGGGGTAAGGCAACATTTTTGAAGAGTCCAAGCAACATAGCTCTTAACCAAATGATATCCATGTATGTGATTAAAGGGGTTCGGTAACCAAGTTCAAATGCCTAACCATCGTATGTGTTTTCCCTGATCCTGTTTGGCCATAAGCAAATATACAGACATTGTAGCCATCAAGAACAGACCGAATCAAAGGTTGTGTATCTGCAAACACTTCCGCTGCATTATGATAAATAGAGGTGTTAGAATAAAATCTATACCTGCAATGTGCACGAAAAGGAAAAGTATAGAGAACTTAGCGACCTTGGGTTACAGAAGGACCAAAGATCTTGTTAAAGGTGAATGATTTCTTCCCCTCTTTTCCATGCTTTGAAGTAGTAGTTATTGTAATATTCCCGTCATCTATGTGATCCACAGTGCTTAGACTGTTTGGTTGGCCAGGCAAGAAAGGCCGTACCCGACAATACACTCTGATGTTCCCTGTCCAAATATGTAAATGTACACACGGAATAGTGGTTGATATCATCACAATCTAATAGCAGGATGCAATAAAATTTAAATTTTTTCTGTAAAAAAGTGTTACCTTTAAGGTCTTGCACTTGATTGTACAGCTTCCGATTCTCCTCCAGAACCTTTTGGTAATTTGAAGCAGCGTGAGCTAAACCATGCAGATGTTTGCCTATTCAAAAGAGATTTCAGTTGCTAAATCTAGTCACAATCTCAATTAGCATGAAATAGTTCAGTTTTGCTGTACCTAGATTGCTGACTTCCTCTTGATATTTCAGTTGAAGAAACTGCAAGTCTACTTTAGCAGCATGGAGAGTAGATTTCAATTGCTACAGATAATGAATATGGTATGTCAATCATTCAGTTGAACCGAACATACTTCATACTCGAATCTGCAACAGAATTCCCATACCTGTACTTCTTTATGTTGGTGTTCAACCAGCATCAGCTGCCTTACAACCTGTGCTGTTGATGCACCATCATCATCTATGTCTACCATGTCGCATGTCTCTTCATAGGGTGCTTTTTCTTCATCCTTGATGATTGCGACCTGTGCCTCCTCACATGAACCCTCCAAGGGAGATCCATCCGTTGTTGAAACAACTGTCTCTTTGTGGGAGGTCTTAGACTGTCATATCACCAAAGTATGTAAGACCCAACTTTAAGCAAGAAAACACATTGAGATACTTTCAGAATTTTTCAACTCCTAAACAGAGAAATCTGTTCTTTCATATTTCAGAAGCATGTAAGCAAAGAAGAAGTTGGAAGAAGTGCCATGTATACTATGTAGAAAAAATAAAAACACCAGTAAAGAAAGAGCTCCAACCTGTTCATTTTGGCTGGCAAGCCGATGCTCAAATTCTTCCATAACTTTGCTCAACATATTCTCCACAATCTGTCCAAAATGAGTAATTTGTTTCAGATAAGCAGAGCATCAACATTTTTTTCATCAGCGAACTCTATAGCCAATAGGATAGTAGAGGAAGAAGTGAACTAGATCCCAAAGTTTCAAGTTCATGTTCCTCTCAAGAGATTCCCCAGAACTTTGAGTGCACCAGAGTGTAGTAATTAGATAGCCTAGTATTGTAGTTTGCTACTGCACCGGGATTGGAGGAATATATGTTTCTAGGGTGATGCTAGACATATTTTTTCTCTTTTTAACCAGTACTGTCCATATAAACCTCAAAACTTATAATAGTCCATCTACGCTAAATTTGCTGTCCTTTACTCCTTTACTAAGCCTTTATGCTCTGAGGGAAGCCAGAGAGGTAAGCAGATTATGAGAGCCCTGCCTATGTTGCAAAGATTAAGTGTATTTATACTAGCCGGGCAGATTATTTGCAAACCGAACTATGTATTGAAAATCACATACAGAAAGATGGTTGTCATTCATAATTCCTTCCAACTTAACAAAGTAGCTGTGATGAAACGAAGTGCTTTATACACGAAACATATCAAACCCTCTTTTGGGAATCAAGCTAAGAACACTTACAAATGGAATATCTTCTTGCTTCTTGTCAGAGAGAAGCTCGTGAACAAGCATATGGAGGGAACTTGGATTAACCTGGAAATGAAAGATTAAGATATTTAGTTCGTACGACATATTTTGAGATACCAAACATTACAAAATGAGCTTACAAACCATTTCACGGGCATCATGCCCAACATCACTGCTCTCAAGAGACCTATCGTTGATAGATGAAGACCTTGAGATTGAATTCATGAATGGCTCGGAGTTTCTTCGGACGAATTGCTTTCCTGCAGGTGGCGGTTTTGAGTTCCCACTGTATTTCCATGATCCACTTCCACCTCCTTGTTTCCACTCAGCATAAGATTTCAATGCTAGCACACAATTGATTATTCTGGAAGATTTCCCTCCCTAATTCAGGAAATGACAAAACATTTCAAACTCAGGTTTGAGAGTGTTCAATCAACTAGCTTGGACCATAACTAACAAGATCGAACCAATAAGCATTAAATTATCCCCAAATCATGTACTTACTTTCTCCAAATCAGATGCTTCGAAAGAGGGAAGGCCCATTTCTTCTACTGCTACAAGGAAGTTACGGACATTTTCAAAGTATTGATATGCAGAAAGAGCTGCCCCATCAGGGACATTAGCAGAATCATGAGGTGCTTCAACTACCTAATATGCAAAATAGAACTATGTCACTGACTTGATGAAATTGATTAAGACAAAAGATGAAACCAGACGAAACAAAAGGAGCTTCATAAACCCGACTTTTGGCACAGCACCAGGATGAACTTTATTAAGAACATTGCAAAGTACGATTCCACTGCGCAATCCAAGTCTGAAGTCTTCTTCTGAAGGCTCTGCGGGCAAATCTTTAGCCGCAACCACTCCAATTGTCTTTCTGAGCCACCCTGCTGCCACATATCTTCTCAATGCTGCATTGTCACATTTCCAAACATACTCACTTACACTATAAGTGTATAGAACTTAAAACTCATGATTTTATAACAAGTACGTTATGGTATTCTTTGCTAAGCTATGACAAGCTCTCAGAAGAAATTCCGACGACTCTAGCTCAAAACTGAAAGTTTTCCAGCTTGTGCATTAGTTACAACAAATCTCCTTTCTTTTATAAAACCTTAAGGCAAGGCAAAACCTCCAGGGGATTCATATTTTCATATTTTATCTTCCGAAACGTTCCTTAACAATTTAAGCGATAATGTGTATGTATTAGTCTTTAAAGAGCTGCATCTTCCCCACCCGCCACAACTATTCACAATCACAGTACAAACTTTTCCCTCCACAACTATTCATGTATCAATCTTTCGTAAACAGCCTCTCTACCTGACAAGGTAGGGTTATGTTATGCGTACGCTCTACCTTCCTTAGACCCTATTTGCCGGATCATACCGGAACAAATTCACGTGGGAGAACGGTAAATAATTTCTTTTGTTTTTCTCATTTGATGATTGACCAGAAATCCGAAAGACCGAGAATCTTGGAAAGATACATTAAAAACTTTTGACAACAAAATAGGGTTCATCATCTCAAATGATTAGCATCAATATCAACGTAATGCAGTAATTGTTTTAATCATAGAAAAATAAATAGCGAATTGGTTAAAAAGATTGATACAATGAATAAAGGGGACATACAAGCTTCTTCAGCTTTTCTAGAAGCGAAATCAATGTCGCTGATTGGCTTCCCTTGTTGTTGTTGAAGAACATCCTCCACCACTGATGCCACAGATATCCCAAGAATCCCCTCTTCCCTACCCGCCATTCCCAAAATTCCAACACAACAAAAAAATAGGGGGAATCAAAAAAAAAATATATATGTTTTGAATCAAAAAATGTATCTGTGCATTGTATGTATGTATCTGTAAAGAATGTTAGGGAAGAAAGAAGGGCAAGAAAATGGAAGGGCAGTTATAGGAGGAGGAAGAAGAAAGAAAGTATTATTATTTTTATGATGATGAAACTGGGTTTGTTTGTTTGTTTTCGTTTTTTTTTTTGTTTGTTAAGTTTGGGTCAAATGAAATTTATTTTTGTGTAAAGGTTTATTTCCCCCCCCTCCGCCATCACCATGGCCACCTTTGCTTTTTGCTACTCTTTCTCTCTCCAACAAACACACGCACACGCACACACACACACTATAGGTGTAAGAAAGCTTATACCTGCTACCCTTACCACATTCCGAGCCGAAAGCTTCGGGTTTTCTAATGGTGCCTGTATTTTATAGTTTCGAAACTTTGTTGCTTTACCCTCCACGTAAAAAAAAATTGAAAAAAAAAAGATGAACGAATAAATTTGTAATTCCTTCTTAAATTAGATGAAAATATATTCATTATTTAAGCTAAATAGTTACTAAATGAAAATAACGTGATTACATGTTTTTTTTTTCCATAAGGAAATCATAGTCAACTTTAAGAAACATAGGCTAAAAAGTTGATTTAGTTAAACATTACCTTTTTTCCAAGAAAAATCTCTATATATAGCCTTTTTTGAAAAGAAATCATTTCAAAATAAGTGGATTGTGAAAATTAGATTGGTTGTGAATATTACAGCTTATTTTAAATGAATAAAATTAAAAAATTTATTATCTGATTCACCTTCCGAATTAAACGCTTATTAGGATTTCATTATATATAGTATATATTATATACTACTAGGTGTGGTGTGATTTTCATGACATTGTAGTTTTATTTTTTAAAAACTAAAAGGTCTAATTAAAGCAGAAGAAAATCTTAGAAACAACATATTTAATTGTAAGCCATTTGGATATCATAATTATATTTCTCTAATATAATATATTAATTCCCGAAGGGAAATGAGGCAGTGACGCCAATTAAGGTAGACTGGAATGTAATATATTATGGAATAAGCAAATCATTTTAACAATAACAAGCACTCTAAATGCATTATTGATTGTTTCCTTTTTACCTCTTTTATAGAAGAAGCTCCAGCCTCTATACATTTTTAGATATTGACTTTTATCATTAAAAATATGTTTGAAGGCAATTTCCTTTTTTTTTTTGTTTAATACGTGCTAATTAAAAATAATTCTAATTTGGAAAATTTATTCAAATCCTTGATAACTGAAAAATACAATTTAGGAGCTTTACTTTGAATATTGAATCTGTTAAAAGGTTTTTAAATCCCATAAAAGAATCATACAATGCATGCTTAATTACATGTTTATTATAGTACAATGTTTCTTTATTTTCAGAATAAAACAATCTATATACAGTCACTTTTGCAACTCCAATACTAGAACAAAATAGCATGTACGGTGAGGTATACTAATTGAGAGTCAGTTTGTAATGTTTTTCTGGTGATTAATAAAAAATTTCCTTTCACCCCCAAAAAATATATATAGCCACTTTTGTGTTAATGATATATTCTAGTTTAATCGTACATTAATGCAGAAAGCTATTCCTTATTTAATTTCTGCTCAAGTATCAATTTCATTTCCTTAAAAGCATCGTTTGATATGTTGGATAAGCACAGACAATTTCAAGATAAAAATTTAACTTTGCCTTACTCCTTGTTTAATTAGTATGAAATGAGTTATATTATGCATAATTATAATTAGCATGAGAACAAGTTATTCTATCTTGAGGTTGGATTAATAGTATTAGGATTAGTTAATCCAGAATAAAATATTAAAAATAACAAAAATATCCTTCAGCTCCCTCAATCCATTTTTCTACTAAATTAGATGAAAGATATTTTTATAAATAAACAACTTTTTTTTAAGAGGATTAACAATGCATGTTATTTTTCTTTTCAATCGCTTATTTCCATCTCTTTTTTTGTTGTTGTTGTTATTATTATTATTATTAGCAGCTAGCTTAATCTTGGTCCCCTCTTTTTATGAATGGAGTCCAGTGCAATAAAAAAAAAATGTAATCAACAGGCAATACTTAATAAATGTGACTTAAATAATTTTTGAAGATGAAGAAAGTTGGCTAAAGAATTAAAAGTAGCATGAAAATTGAAAAGTGCAGGATGCCTTTCCTTATGTTTAAAGACATATATAACGTGCTCGTATAATTAGTGCAAGACTTCATTGCTTTTTTAGCCATTTTTCTTTAGACATTTCTTAAGATCTGTGATTTTAATACTGAAGATGCATTTAATCCTGCCTCGTCCATGGATAACATTGAAATCTTTATTTAGATCATTTCATTATTGCCTCATCAACACAGTTCCATCATGATCCATCTCCAAAATCTAACAATGCATATTCTGTTTCTCTTTTAATTAAAGGTGCAATAATGTATATTCATTCAAAAAGGAGAAATACAAATAATTTAACTAGCCAAAGTCATATATAATTTGACTTGCCCGTCCAGTAGTATTTAGGAATATATATGGTCATTTTCAAGCATTAATTGAAACAGTTGTTACTGATGATCACTAGCCTAAGTTTCACCACAGTGTCTATATCATCAACCAAACCCTAACTGGGATAATAATTCTCCTCATTTAGTCTTATTCTTGATTGACAAGAGAAGAAGAGATAGGGAACTTGGTTCCCTTTTGCTTTCCAAGATATAATGGATATAACTTAGTTGATCTTATCCCTTCTTTAAAAATTAAATATTGAAATTAATTTGCTAAATAGTTATGCTGACCTATTAATTGTTCGCAATATGGTAATTTGTTAAATGGTCCAATATGGAGTAGTTTTGGTGGCCAAAATTTGACTTTGCACATCTCAATCGAATTAAAAAGTAATCAGTGAACACTATTTTTATGATGTTCCTTAATTGACCTGTAGGCATTTTATAGGCCAATTGACCCAAGAAGACTAAGTCAAACACTCAATGAGCATTAGACACGTCATAAAAGTTTAAAGTTGTAAAGCCTCAGTATAGAGTACATACAATAAAATTATGTACTGCATCGTACGGTTATTATAAATAAAAATTTGTCGTATTGGTTAGAAACAAAAATGGTTGTTACTGTAACAAAGAAGATGATAGTTTTATTTTTTGTTATTTAAAGAAAACTTTTAAAACTATGGTTAATTGACCAAAAATATTTTCAAGAAGTGGGGAACAGAAACTTGGAAAGCTAGGGAGAAGGGAGCATGTCAGTGAAAAAGGGGTCCTTTGCATATCTGTACATAACACACACATATACACACACTATAATCAAACTTAAATGTCTACAAACATATATATATATATAGAAAGTGGCAATAAGTTGGATGAGCAAGGAGTGTAGGGAAGGCTTTGGTCCAAGAAAGTTGAATTACATTATCTTGATACCCCTCACTTCTCAGACATGACAGGAATCAAAGAGGCATTTTTCATGGACAGGGCATTTGCAGCACATGCATGATCGATCAATACTATTATCAGATCATGCTTTCATATTTATGATGACCAAAACTCTATGTTTTATGTTAATTCAGGAATTTTCACAACAATATAATTCCGACTTTTATTTACTTATTCTATACATAAATCTGTTTTGGTCCTTACTTTAAAGCCTATCAGATGGGCCGGGCCGAGCTGGGCGCAAATTCGACCCGATCAACACACGGGCTGTAGGGTATCGGGTACCGGGCTGGATTATTTTTTGGTTTGAGCCCGATTAATCCGATCCGGATCAAATTCGGTCCGAGCCTGCCGGTTAACCTACCTGAATTTAAAAAAAAATAAAAAATTAAACATTTAAATTAGAAACTTAATTTTAATATATTATTAATTTACTATCAAATATTATTAATTTATTATATTAAGTAGCATATATTTTATTCTTTTATTTAAAGTATTACATATATTGAATGGTATATATCTTCTAAAATAGTATATATTTAACGTATACATGTGTATATGTTTTATAAATTAGTATATAACTATATATATATATATATATATATTGTAGTATAT
>NC_061118.1:154877461-154934612 GCF_002878395.1 Capsicum annuum
AATGAAATCAAAGCAATAAGCAAGAGTAGACTAAGAGTAGACAGTAAAATAATGAGTAAAAAGAGATAAAGTGAATCACCGGAAAAGCTAGGGCTTTAGGGTTGTTTGGTGTGAGGTATAAGAGATAAGTAATTTCGGAATAAAAGGATTTTCATGTTATCCCATGTTTGGTTGGAGAGATTAGTCAATTCCGGGATAACTTATCCCACCATTTACACCATAGTGATGGAATAACTTATCCCATATGTATGGTGGGATAAGTTATCTCGGATAATCTCGGGATGTGTGTCATGCCTCTCGTAATGATTGATGTATTATCTGCATGTTAAAGTAGTTGCGTGTTCAACTATGGAACTGCCAAACTGGATCTCGAATTCTTCAGGAACGAGTACAACTGGGACTAATCTTGATTGCTCGATCACTGCTACCAGGGCGGACCTACACAGAATTTTTGAGTGCTCCGACATTCACTAAACTCAATACAAAATAGATATAATTACATAAAAGATATATGAAAATGAGTATAAATTATATAAAAGCATCCACTAAACAAGAAGTTGATTAAGTGCACTGGCATGTTGAGGTGATTTTTTATTTTTTTCTATAGTAAGCATACACACTCCTTAAATCTTGAGTCCGCCACTGACTGCTACATTCTCGATTTTGAAGCTCGATCCGGAGCTAGAGAGGGGTTTGCATTGTGGTTCCGAGTACTAGGAAAATAAGATCAATATTAGCAGAGGTCGCCTTGTTGAATCATGTCTGATTGAACCTTAATCGCCACGCCTAACTATAGCACATTCGTCCATCTGTGGCACACATATATACAGACCCATAAAATTTGATGAATCTTTGAAATGGGGCAAAATCATTTATTACATATACCAACTTATGAATTTCGATCGAAGAATTGTAACTTAATTTTCACATTATACCAAAATCACTAATTTTTCACATTATTTCACCAAAGTCACCAAAATTATTGCTTATAATAATAAGAGACTTTCTGAAAGTCCTTTTTTATCTTCATGAGATCCCAATCCCCATTGGTTGAAATGTCTAATCTGATTTTATTTGTGAAGTTAAGTGAAGGAAAAAAAAGTAATGGGGTCAATTTACTATTCCGCGGTCGAAGCAACGGTCGATTAATATTCAAAAATAGGCTCGGAGACGAAGCTGGTAGCTTCGGATACAAATGCGCGGCCACATGGGCTCATGATAAAGAAAAGGGACCCACATCAACTCCACGCCGGCTGCCGGCGTCGGACGTGTCAAGCGAAAAGGGGACCCACGACTCCGCTAAAAGTCCCGCCAAAAATAATTTAGATTTTTTGTTTTTTTTTTTAAAACGGACCAAGTACCTGAAATAGACCTTATTCTTTTCCAAAATCGAATGAATATTTTAGTCTATTTCTTTCAACCCAAACGCCCCCTCAGATATTCTTTTCTTCCATTGTGTATGAAGTTTATGTTTTTTGTTGGTGTAAATTCAATCACTTGAATTTAAGCCGATAATAAATTTTTTATTGATGACAAATGATTTTACATTAAGCGAAAGACATCTCATTTTAAAATTATAAAACTTAAAGATTAGGTAGGCTTCTAATCTGACAAGAACGAACTAAGACGATTAACTACCCAACAAACTTTCTTAATTTAATGCAGTTATTGTATAGGTACATAGATTTACGTGTCAGACCTATTACTGAATAATTCATGGGTAGAGCCAAAGAACTATACAAGTTTCTAATAACATCGATTAATTGATTAAATATATATGAAATTAAAATATAAAGTAAAGGCTCGGGATTATGAATTACTTTATGGTGGAAGTATCACATAGGTATATATGGGATGATCCTATTGAACTCTTTATATAGTCATGTATGTGTAATCTTCATCTCATGAAGTTTTTGTGATTAAGTTAAATATGTACATTTTCTAAATTTGGTAACTGATCCTGCCCACAGTAGAAGGGGTTCCACTAATTTGCTCTTTTCTTTCTCATTGATTCTGCACTTCTGGACCCCGATGTTCTATGCCAAATGGCAGGAGGGAAGACACATTATGTTCTTTAAATGACGTAGCTTTATGTACTGTCTCCTTCAGCTTTGAACTTATCACTGCTCATCTTCACTAACAAACTATGCAGGCTAAGTCCACTTAATAATTACTCTAATGATGATTATTAAATAATGAATTAGTTATGATTCTATCTAACATGTTTTACGTGGAAATAAGAAGTTACACGGTTCAACACAAACTTACATTATTGTACAAATAAGTTAAAAACATAAGCTAGCAACTTTTTTTATTCTTTATTATTATTGTTGGGTTTGCTAAACATACACGAGCAAAGATTTTTTTTCTTTCTATTTCGGTGATGAAAGATAAGTAATATAAGGTGAAGATGGAACTTTAATTCTAAATTCAAATCTTAATAATGGAACGCTTCCCCTATAAGATTCTTCTTAAGATCATTAACAAGTCTTTGTAATATTTAAGCGACCACACAATCGTGCTCTTTACTCATGAAAACCATTTTTAGAAGAAAATAAAAATCAGTGAGAATTAAAAAAAAAAAAGTTAATAAAGGGAAAAGAAAATGAAGAAACTATCAAACTAGATTCACACGAGAACATTCTTAAAGTACAATTAAATATTAGAATTCGAGAGGAATATACAAAGTTGATCGACTAATCGTGCTTTTTATGTCCAGTAAACTAAACATATAACTAAACTACTTAAGTGATACTCCCATTAGACGACAAAAGCTGGGAATATAATTAATTATAACTTATAAGTAGGCCACTCATAAAACAATCTTTTCTTTTATAAAACTTTAGTATGCCATACAAGTGGCTTCACGGGCTGGCTCCTCTTTTCTCTGCTAAACACACACACACACCAATTTTTTCTAAGTTAATTACGTGGTTTCTCTACAACCCCAGGAATCCAGGGTTTACTACTTTTTAAAATAATTAAAACATCTTAGTATTTTCTAATCAGCAGGTCCATTAATCTAAGCTGGTCCCAGGTTGCAGAAAGTCTGGTAACCAACCACTTACGTTATAAGTAGTGGCCACATCCTCCTCCTTTCTCAGGTTCGTTTCGTTGGAAAATAAGTTATTTCAAGATTAATTTAAGAATAAGTTATTTTGAAATTACTCAAACCAAGATTTTTAACATTACTTCCTCCGTTTCAAATTGGTTGGTCAGTTTCACTTTTACACGCTCCTTAAAAAATCATAAATAACAAGGATAGTTTACTAATTTACCATTTAGGATACATTCTTGAAACTTTACAAATTATTTTTACACTTCCAAATAGTATTAATGATGGGGATAAAATTGAAGACACCATGCTCGTTGGAGAGGATGATCAATTGTAAGCGTAGTTAATTTTATCTTGATTTAGTAAATGGACAAATAAATTGAGAAATGTATTTTTAGTAAATTAATATGGGGTGGAAGAAGTCATGTATAACCTCCCACATTCTATATCTAATTTTGAAACACATTATTATAGCTCTAAACCTTGTTTTCTTTATGTTTAATTAATGCTCTTTATAATAAGCAACTGACTTATCAAAAACTAATGTCCAGTTGATCCCCATTTAATGGGTACACTAATTAAGTGACACAGATTAAATTAAGCTCAGAAAAAATTAAGAAAAGAGTGAGAGGATGGATGACAATAATCTAACTAATAGACTAAGTCCCAATGGGGCTGTTTTCCTTTAAAGGGACAAAGGTCCCAATTTATATCTAGGATAATGAACATCTTTATTCACAATCCTTCATCATAATTAATTAATTCAGTTTCAAAATTCATGGTCCACTTCTTCTATATAGTTTTTGTTATCTAAGCAGCTTTTAAAAGTTAGAGATTAAAATTGGTCCCAAACTTTTGGCTAATTATAGTTATACAATGCATGAAGCATATGACTGTCATGAACACTGTTCAATTAACAGGGACAACTCAACATATATATAACATCTCAAAAAGCCTTGCGTGGCGGAAAAAAGAATGGTTCTGGAGAAAAAAAAAAGTTCTTCCAAATTAAGCATGCATTAATTAAAATGATTTGTATGTCACGTTAGTTTAATAAGCTATATTTTCTGGTCTAGAGAATTCTTTTGGGATATATGCATACCCTTTAGAAAATCTTTTATTGTCAAATTTAGTTTTATAGGAGTAGAAAAAATATATGGAGTAGGATTGTGAAAAAACAAAGCTCAACATAATTTACGTATTTTGTATATGAGTATGTGCAGAGGTGGATCCAGGATTCAAACTCTCTGGGTGGCAAGTGAACCAGTGTTCAGAAGTCAAGAAATAGAGGTGAAATCATGATTTGGAAATTGAGAAAATAGGAATCATGTTTTTTTTTTTTTTTTTTTTTTTTTTTTAATTTGAATGAAAGAAAATAAATTATTTTTTAATTATTAAAGAAACTTTTTAAAAAGGATTAAAAATAATAATTAATTGTATAATTAAGTCGATGTAATTAGCATAATAAAAATATTGTTGCACTAGATATCACTTTGATATAGAGGGTGACAAGTTTATTATTTAGGTCGAACAGGTGACCTTAGGGTTATATCACTGTATATTGCTTTAAAAAAAGCATCTTTTGCCAACAAGGGGTCGACCCGCGACCTCTGGGTCGCTAAAAACGCACCTTACCACTTGCACTAGCTATCACTTTGATATTGTGGGTGGCAGGTTTATATTTGAATATATCAGTGTATGTAGACCTATATATATAGAGAGTTTTCGTCGAAGTTTACGGGTGGCGTACCACCCTCACGGGCCTTAATAGATCCGCCTCTAAGTATGTGCATGCATGTGTACATAGGTGCAGGCTTATATGACAATCTTTTAACAAGTGAGATTTGCTAAGGTGTTATATACTCTAATAAGATTTTAAATATTAAACTATAGATATTATCTGGTAAAAGATAAATATTTCGATCTTATATTGAGTGTTTTTGCGTTTGATGTCCAATAGCTATATTACGGCTTGACTAAATCTAAATTCAAGCATTGCATGTTCTATCTAGGCGATGCTTCCAACAGAATGCATCCGGCATAGTGTGTAAATTCACTTTTTTTTTTTTTTCTCAAAGCTGGCTGAAAGGATAGTTTTTATCATAGGGATATTGTTGATTCAATATCCATAATTGGAACATTTAGATTCCTCCGTAATTTCATTTCAGCCCTAGCCATATTCTTAGTGGATTATTGGTTATACTATTTCTGAATGTCAGTCAGAGTAATGCACAAAAATAGTAATATATATCAGTCAAGGTTGTTGTTGGAATCTACAGGGCCTGGCCCTAGTATTTGGAAGGCCCAATCATCACATGTTCAGCCAGGCAGCTGATCAAGTCCAGTTTCTGATGACCCAAATATGTTTTGTAGCCCAATATTTGACGTCATATGATCGTTTGTATTTGTTTGCTCTATAGAACAAACTTGCAAAGCCCATTTTCTTTTTCTACAGTGACACCTGGACAGACTTTCATGTTTCCACGTGCTCTTAAGTGGACACACAATTCTCGTGACTTCATGACCAACCAGCCCATTTATCTTTTCACTCTTTTAAGTTTACCAAATACAATAACTGAAGCCTCTTTTTTGTCTTTTCAATAACTTTCTATCCGTATCTATGAAAATTTGGATAAATTTTAATCTAATTCAATTGAACTAGAACTTTCTCTTTCTATCTCGATTGATATATATATATATTTCTGAATTCTTTGCTTCATTGGGATGGAAAAGAAGCGCAAAAAACTTTGATCAAACCTTATACCTCTATTACAGTTCTAGTGACGATGAACTACCATACAATTCAAGAATCATTGTTTTACCTTATGACTCTCTAAATATAGCACATACTGACTGCTTTTTTATTTTTGTCTTTAAAAAATAGCTAATCAGTGGAATTTGAAACCATTTTTCAAAGATAGAACCGAAATGTGGCTAAATCTCATAAGTTAAGTTAAGGAGCTACTAACTTTTTTTACCACAACTTTACCTAATTACATAAATCTCATTTTGTGATATATATTTTTAGTATATTTTAAGCGTTCATATATCAGTCTTTGATACGTAAGTTTGGTTCTTTGGTTTATGCTATTAATCACTCCTAGTAGCTTATTGGGCCTTTTAAGATCCTGTGAGCCCAAATTACATCTAAAAGAGCCCATAAGCCTCTTAAAAACTGACCCAAACCAAAACCCAACTTGTTTAGCCCAAAGTCTAAAAAGCAGTTGAGCTGCTCTCCACATCACAAAGGGCAAACAAGTAAATTCACACATATGCTCTACCAATAGCATTGCATCCAAGTTGCTTCCCTTTGTAATTGCAACAATAATATCACTATATTAAAAAGCATATCTCTACAAATATAGAAAAACAAAAAGAAACAAAAAAGTAGTAAAGAATACAAATACAGATTCTTTAGGTGACCTCCTATTATTTCCTTCAAATTTCATCCCACCGTTTGGATTTTATTTTTTTAAAATAATTTTCAGAAAATTATTTATTTTATATATAGCCCAAGATAAATCTCTCATTTTTTTTTCTGGGTTTTGCGTATTTCCCCCCCTCTTCCTTTATCAGGTACTTACCATAAACTATCTTTATTTTTATTTTTTTCCTTTTTATTTCTGCATATCTTAATTATAAGAATTAACAAGGAAACTCCAAAATTTATTTGGGTTTTGTTATTTTGGTAATCTATTAATTGTTTGAGATTTGTTATCTGTTTATTTATTTTTAACTGTTCCATCTGAATTTTGGAATTTTGTTTTATTGGGGTTGAATTTAATGCTAATTTATTTATCCATATTTGGTGTTAATTACACTGTGTATGTTATTGTTGCTGTATTGGGGATTAGTTCTAGTATCTTGATCTAGGGTTAAAGTTTTGATCTTTGGGGGTTTCATTTTTGTATTTAGTTAGATCCATTTCCTCCTATTTTTGAGCAAAGATTTGATTTTTAGGGTGTTCAGTTGTTTTAATTTTTAGCTCATTTGGTAACTTATTTAGATGAGCTTATAGTAGAATGTTGAGATAGTAAGACTTACCATTCTAATCTGGGTAATTTTGTAACTGAAAATGGATAGATTTGTAATCTTTATTGGGGTATCTGTTGGTAGAACTTGAAGTAGTAAGGAAATAAATTGTATGATTTTGAGCTTTGTGTTGGAGGCCTTAGCTTACCTAAGAAATGATGGGTTGTTTGTGTTTCAGGCGGATTCACTTTCTTCTCCAATTAAGCGGTGGCTATAGTGGTGCATGAGATTATCACGTAATTTGATCTGATGCAAGTTGTTGATTTGTGCCTCCTAATTTGCTCTGATTAAAGTTGTCGGTTAGTGCTTCCAGTTTGATCTGATTCAAGTTGTCGCTTTGTGCTCCCAATTTGCGTTGATTCAAGTTGTCGGTTGATCTGATTCAAGTTGTCGGTTTGTGCTCCATTGGGTGTGAGAAAGGATGGCAAGGGGAAGCAAAGTTGCACGAAAGACTAATGGTAGGAGAAAGGCTGGATCCACATATAGAGATTCAGATCAGTCAGATGAGGATTACAGACTCGATGACGATGAAGAGTTTGATGAGTCAGAAGATGGATATTCTTCTTTCGTTGGAGATGAGTCTGAAGAGAGTTTAGGTGAATATGAAGATGACGATGAGGAACTAAAGCCGAGGAAGGTGAAAAGGGCTGTTCGATCAAGAGCATCAAGCAGAAATAAAAAAGGCACTGTAAAGCCTAGAAAGAGAAAGAGAGTTTCATATAGAGAAGATGATGATGAGGATGATGGAGTTGATGAAGATGAGGAGGAGTTCACACCAGATTGCTTGGATGAAGAAGAAGAGTTTACAGTAACGAAAAGGACAAACAATTCTAGCAACCGAAGGTTGCGTAAGGGCACTGTTAAAGATGAAGATGATGAGGAATTCACACCAGATTGCTTGGATGATGAAGAAGAGTTCCCAGAAACGAAAGTGTCGAACAATTCTAGCAAGCGACGGTTACGTAACGGCACTATCAAAGATGAAGATGATGAGGAATTCACACCAGATTGCTTGGATGATGAAGAAGAAGAGTTTCCAGAAACGGAACTGTCGAACAATTCTAGCAAGCGACGGTTACGTAAGGGCACTGTCAAAGATGAAGGTGACGAAGATGATGAGGAATTCACACCAGATTGCTTGGATGAAGAAGAAGAAGAAGAAGAACTTCCTGTAATGGAAGAGACGGAAAATTCTAGCAAGCGACAGTTACGTAAAGGAAATGTTAAAGATGAAGATGATGAGGAATTCACACCAGATTGCTTGGATGAAGAAGAAGAAGAAGAGTTTCCATTAACGGAAGAGACGGATAATTCTGGCAAGCAATGGTTACGGAAGGGCACTATCAAAGATGAAGTTGATGAAGAAGTTGAAGATGATGAGGAATTTAATCCAGATAGCTTGCAGGAAGAAGAGGATTTCCCAGTAGCGAAAGGGATGAAGAATTCAAGCCGGTTACGGAGGCATAAGGGCACTGCCAAAGATGATGACGAGGATGATGATGAAGAAGAAGACAAGGATGATGAGGAATTCACTCCAGATGATTTGGACGAAGAAGAGGATATTCCAATTACGAAAGGGATGAAGAATTCAAGCAAGCCACAGTTGTGTAAGGGCACTATCAAAGATGATGAAGAGGATGATGATGATGATGATGAGGAATTCAATCCAGATAGCTTGGAGGACGAAGAAGAGTTTCCAGTAATGGAAGGGATAAAGTATTCAAGCAAGCCACGGTTGCGTAAGGGCACTACCAGAGAACAAAAGAGAAATAGAAACCATAAAGAGTTGAAGAAGATCACAAGAAAGAAACCACAGAAGAACCAGCGATTGAAAAGGAAAGCGAGATCTGAAAATGACGAGGAGTTCATAGATGTTGATCCAATCATGAAAGAAAAGAACAAAAAGAATGCAGGTCAGAGGAGGAAGAGAAAGAGATTAACCGTAGATTCTGATTCAGACTTTGTTGCGAGCTCTGGATCGTCTGACCATGAGTTTACCATCTCTGAAGAAGAGAGGGAACAAGTTAGAGAGGCTAGCAATTTTTGCAGGAGCTTGGTTACAACTTGGAGGGGCTCAGCGTCTTTGAAAAATCCACCCAGAGAGGAAGCTCCGCGCCTACAAAGAAAACATCCAGGAAGAAAGGCTAAAGAAAAGGTGGAGGAGTTAAAGAGTGAAGCCGGAAAGCAGATTTGTGGCATATGTTTGTCTGAAGAAGGTAAGAGAACAGTTAGAGGGACATTGAATTGCTGCAGTCATTATTTTTGTTTTGCTTGCATCATGGAGTGGTCCAAAGTGGAATCCCGCTGTCCACTGTGCAAGCAGAGGTTTGTGACGATCAGTAAACCTGCGAGGTCAGACACTGGCTTTGATTTGAGGACTCTGGTTCTTCAAGTCCCTGAACGTGATCAGGTACAGCCCTTTTTTACTTTTGCGCATTTATTTATATGGTAAACCTGAATGTTCATTTAAAAATTGTTAGATTTGACTACACAAACACCAATTTTTCTAATTGCAGTCAAATGTTTAAATTGTGTGTATAGGTTTATCAACCTTCTGAGGAGGAGCTTAGGGGTTACCTTGACCCATACGAAAATGTATTATGTACAGAGTGCCAGCAAGGTGGGGATGATGCTCTTATGCTACTTTGTGATCTCTGTGATTCACCTGCGCATACTTATTGTGTTGGTCTTGGACGTGAGGTGCCTGAAGGTAACTGGTACTGTGAAAGCTGTCGGCCAACTGCTCTTGCTTCTTCAAACCCACAGAATCTGAATCCGATGCCTGGCAGTTTTTCTGTTGGTTCACCTCCTGTTGCCAATGTAAGAGAAACATTTGATCTTAATGAAATGTATATACCTGATACCCCTTTGACTGAAGAGTCAGGTGATTTTCAATCTCCCCGAGATGGTCAAGTTTCTTCTCTAGCTTCTGGGATTGGGGCATTTACAGTTTCTGACCGACGCAGAATACAAAGGCAAATACATCAACTCCTTAATGACAGGAGGAGACAACTTGGGAACGTTACTGGGACCTTCGGTGGTGTATCAGGGAATAGTATCTTTGGTTCTCAAATTGCTCGAAGTAGGGAATTAGCAGCTCAACCTGCTGTCGCACAAAGGGCAGCACCTCATAATACATTTTTCCGGGGAAGGCAACTGGATAATGCTCATTTATCTCAAAATCGGAACTTTGTACCCCAAACATCAAGTAATTTGAGTGGGCAACTGAATTTGAATGGAGCCTCTACATCATCACAAAGTTTTTTTGGGGAATTTTTGGAAAGTGAATTGCAGGGGACTGATGCAAGTTTCAGCTTTGGTTTGGTTCATCAGCCACTCCATCCCTGCAGTAGCAGATCTAATGTTGGGCCTGATACTAGCACTTCTCCTTGTCAATTTAGAGAGGTGAGCTCTTTATTTTGAGAAGGAATTAGTGGAATGATGGTTAGAAGTTAATTAAAATCTGGTTTAGAGATTCAAAATTGAGGGAGTACAGTTTGATGTTTCTTTTTACTGGATGTCCAGTATGATTAAGTTCAATGATGTGGTGAGGTGAAAAATATATCTAGCCTTCTTGTTGCTTACACTCCAATCTCTGTGTATGCATGTGAAACATGAACCATGTCGTTTAACATTTTCACATTAGTCAAATTAATCAGAATTTAGAAGCGTCTCACTATGCTACAAGATCGAACTTAGAGCAGTGTGCCTGATTATGTGACTTCCTCTGCTATTGCTGATGAATACTGCCATATTATCTTTTTTTTTTTTTAAATGATGTTTGATTTTTGTACTGTGAACAAACTTGAATCTTCTTTTCGGCTACTGATAGCTCATCTCATCATTTTAAGTTGGCTGCCTGATTATGTGACTGGCTATGATTGTATATTCTTTGATGGTTTATGTAATTTCATTCTCTTTTGCACCTTTTTAGTTTATTAATTCTTCTCTCCCCCCTCCCCCCTCCCCCCTCCCTAAATTACAGTTGTATTAAATTCTGAATATATTACATGCTTTGCTGCAGCCTGCAGTACCTTCAAGGACATTGCCCAGCACTCTTAGAAGACCATTTTAGCTGCATGTGCTTGTGAAGTGAAGCTCCTTGTGCGATTGACCATAATTTGTAATTATGTTGGGAGACTAGCGGGCAGCCAAATCTCCCAGGTGGAGGGTCGGTGTGCTCTTGCCTCTTTTTGTATGTAAGGGATGATGGTGAGGGAATCACGAGTACAGAAGGCGTATGCTGTTTGTTGAAGCATTGGGATTTGATGTACCACTACTCCAGAAATAACGTTAGCCATTCTTTCTGCCCATTGACCCTGCCGTACAAATCCATTTGTTAGGATAGAATTTTCATCTTTACACTTGTATACCTCGCTTTACTGACAAAAGATGCCTTGATTGCTGTTAAAAATATGCAACAATTGTTGTTATTTGTCATTGTTATTAATTAGCCAATTTGTTATCCGAGAATGATACTCAGCTGTTAGATATGTTGGAATTCTGCCAATGACCAAGATGACTGCTGTTTTTCTGTTATAACTGGTTGTTTGGCTTAGATCCCTTTAAGTTTATTGTTTGGTAATAGATGGCATGGCAGTGCTGGTTGCTGCTTTTTTTGATCAGGATCATGAGGAGAATTGGATATATGCCACACATTGTTATTGTTGAATCTTGGCAGTGTATTTCCATTGTTTCATTCATCTCTAAAAATGTTTCAACGGTATTTGCTTTGCAAAAATATCCTGGATAGTATTTGTCAATAGAAATTGTTACGTAACATTCCATTTGGGAAAAAAGGTCAGACAAGTCGAACACTTTTATGTGCTTGACTAAGGATAACCTCTAATTTTGAAATGATGCACCTTGGCAAACCCCAAAAACTGAAAATTTTGTAATTTGAAGAAAAAGGACTTGAATGGAAGTGAATTTAGAGCTCCATGGCAACTCGGCTCTGAATTTAGGTACTAGCATGTTCAATATCGTATATTTATGGTTTTGCTGTACTTTCGTTCCTCTAGAATAATAAATATAGGTTTGCGATGTATTCCAAGAATATAAATTGCAGTAAAGCACCAACTTGAACATTTTTATTATACTCTTTATGGTAGCATGAGCTGCAATAAAGAAGATACACGAAAAGTCTGCTGCCTATCAACTAAATTCTACAAGCAAGATAAATTACATGGATTACTACATCTTATTCCACGGTTGGATTACAATGTGCCACCATGAGCAGTACTATGGATCACAAACCACACAACATACGGCTTTATCAGTAAACTGGTGAACCCTGGGCAGGCAGGCATGTCAGACTTTATAAATTATCGTCCAGAATGGTGGACAGTAGCAATCCTTGAACGAACAAACTCCTCTTTGCCTTCTCCTCCTGATCCTTGACTGACATTGGGGGCTGTTGCACTTTTCTGCAAAATAAGTTGCAATACATCATAAGATAATGTGAGCTACCAGCATCTACATATATAAGATCCAAACTAAAGGCACAACTGGGATGATATACTCATGATAAATAAAGACATCAGATTCCTGTTTCCTCCTCTCCCCGCCAAGATAGGCCCAAAAAAAAATAAAAATCAAACATGATAACTTTTTCTTCTTCTGCTTCTTCTCGAAATTTCTCTACGGAATGAATTGATAACAAAGATATCCCCAGGGTAAAGTATACTAGAAAACACCTGAATAATAACACTTCTAATTCATTATAAAAATATAAAGAAAAACTCTAATTCCTGTCTATATGACCATTGCCTTCATAAATGTCAAACAACAAAGGACTCCTCTCCATTCAGTGTAACATTGATTTCCATGTCATGGCACAAGTTGATAGAAGCCACTAATACAAACTGGTCTAGCAGAGTCGTAGTTGAGTATTAATCCCTCAAGCATGACATATTGAAGGCAAAAACTATGCATTCAAAAGTTTCAAACATCCGCCTGCTTCAATATAAGCAGCTCAAAAGCAGTAAACCAGATACTTCAGCGCACCAAATATCCCAGATTCCAGATTGGATAAACATTCCAGCATTTAGCCAATGACGACGACGGCTGTTAGAGTGAAAGCTAGTTGGTTGGCTATATGAATCTCCAATGTCACTTCCATTCATTTGGGAGTTCATTATTCCTAAAAAAAGTCGTCTTTTAAAACCAAGTTGGGTTCTCTAACACTAAAGGTTCTTATTTTCTACTAACAAACAACTTTCTGAACAAACCAAAAGACTATTTGAAAACAACAGATTAATGTACGTTAACAGCACGGCTAAAAAAAATAATGTTACATCGCTAGTATTTATTCTTCTCAGAAAATATGACATTGACCGCAACACCTTTACTAGTCAAAAAGGTTGATGACAAACAATAGGAACAAAAGAAGAACACCCAGAACCCAGGGTGCTTCACCCCACAATTAGAGGTAGGTGCCTTGCCACAATCTTTCTACAACTACAAGTGACATCGGATTGTTCTTTTCAGGATTCTTTTCTTTTTCGATAAGGGACTTCTACTCTCAAGCTTGCAGAAAAGCAACCAGTTCCCGTTCCCGTTGTGGCCGGTTAGCAAAGATAAAGAAGCTAATACCCATCAAATTGTATAATCAAATTATGTTGGAGTCCTGGTCTTTCTTCTATATTGGAAGAACTAAGAAGTATAGTATAAAATTAACTGCATCAAACGAATCAGGTCAAAAGGTTGAAGAACATAGCTTGGGACTGAAGAATATTTGCCCAAAACACCCTTGGCACTTCACCCTGAAGTTAGAGATGTTTGCCCAGTCGTTCCACAAGTACCACAAGTGACTTCTATTCTAAAGTTAACACCAAGGTGGAGTGTCGAAGTCAAAACTCAAATCTCCGGGTCCTCTTGCACTAGAGCTTTCTTTTATAGAGGAGCAATAACATTACACCTAATCAATTGAGCAGACATATTCTTTTGAAGACCCAGAAATCTGTCTAGAGCCAACCCTTAGGACTAACTGCTGCCTTCGAAACTCGGGGATAATGGGTTTGCTCTTCTATCCTTCTCCACTTAAATACCAAACTTACTTCACTTGGTACAGGGCTCGAACCTATCGCCTAAGTCACAAGTCCCTCAACCTTCGCTAATTGAGCGAAACCCCGAGACTAGAGCAGACATGTTCTTTTAGGAAAACATTTAGCACAAAATCCTTTTCTGAAAGATTCTACAATTTTGCACTTAATTATACATGTTGGTAGCAGCTCTATACAAGTGTTTATATGAAGCTACTATACCAGAGCACAGAAAAGACTACATACGCACCTTTCCGAGGCAGCTACTATTGAGTTTTTCTTGGCCGAGACTGTTTCAGCAGGAGAATGCGTTGGAGTACTCTTGAAATCATCACCCATCGGCAAAATGAACGATGACAACAAGGGGTCTGGTGCAGTACTAGTAGAAGAAACTACACAAGAGGACCCTCCAAGTAGGGACTGCAAATTTCCTTCTCGCAGTTCCTTCCTTAATAAGGAAAGTGTTGAATGAGAACCAGCTCTGCGAGATTTCCTCTTGCGCTGCATGTAAGCTCAAGTCAAGGAACTCAAATAGCTAATGAAGTCGCTCATTGTCATACTCCACCACGAATATCGAATTTGTCAAATAAGGGAAGAAGATGGGAGGAACAAATCGAGATCATGGCCTTTGGAAAAATGGATTACCAACTCATAACCAACATGATTCAAACTTTCCTTAACCCAAAATTATTACCTCTGATCGCTACAACTCTACTCCAAATTTAAATACGAACCAACAGATAAAAATCCAAATGAACTTGATAATTTCCGATATCAATTATTATTTAAACTTTCTCTATGATCCCCACTGATGAACAAGCTACCACAAGGCATTATAAGAAAATATCACCAGATTAACCAGACTGCATGGAAAACTTTACTTCCTCTGTTTCTTATGATATCAAGATTCTAAAAGTAGCAGAACTTCCATATGTTATGTTGATCAACCTTTTATCATGTTTCCGATCCCAAAGCTGACCCCCAGATTACCTAATTCTTTTTAACTTTGATATTCATCTATAAGGAGGAGATAATGCACAGTTTACAGTTTAATTTAAATTGTTATACACATCTTGAAACAAAAAACAGAATACGTTTCGTTTCCTTCATTGATAATTATTGTCTTCCAATCCACTTAAATCCTTCCTTCCTAAAAAATAAGGAAGAAAAACTAGTCTCATCACTGATCACAACTATGAAGCTACACAGCCTAAACAAGAGTATCGACTTTCAAATATCTGCATCTGGAGTGCTTTCATTCAATATGTACATGAAAAATGATCCTTTGGCTCCCACGACTATGATAAATTATTAAACCTTCTCAGAAAATTTCTAACGGGCTGACTTGGAATGATAGCATAAAGTTGTAAATCATTGATCTGAGGTGAAAGATGCATGTGAAGGTCTGCTTTGATAGATAAGTTGAGATGACAAATGCCTATGAAGTCCGAGAGGAATTTAGTAGCTCGGTTTCAAATGGTCGAAGGTTTTAAGGAACTTAAGAAGTTCCTCAAAAAATTACGACAAATTTCAAATACCTGATCTTAGCCAAAAGGCCGAGAAAGGTATCCGAATATGAAGGCAGATTTTTATACTCTTGGAGGAGAATAAAACAGAGGTGAGCACCACACCATAAAACCTCATTTTAAAGGCCCTAAAAAAGAAACCAACACACAGAATCCTACAAAAGAAGAATACCAGAGATTGCATCGAGGTGGGGCCGACAGCCCCCAGAGAGTTACCAAAACAGTTAACCATCTAGATTCAGAAGCTTCTTCGAACACACTCTAAAAAGGAGAAGTTTTGTGATGGATCAAGTAGTAGGGAGAGGGGTAGAAAATGCAAAAGTTTGACATTGTTCCACTGGTAGAGGACCTCTCACTCCACTTCTGTAAGAACGTTAAAAGCTAGGAATTGTGACTAGTATACCCAGCTTATGGAAAAATCCATCTCCTACTTCGTGTTAACTGGCAAACTTTGCACAAGACGTTGCTATTTACAAATAAAAGAAGCACAAAAAGGCAACTACACGAGTGAACCAAAAAAACGATATTGAGATACTCAATAAAGGATATTTTGAAGATATTCCCATGCTGTAAGGTTATGTGTGCAACCATGTCAACGCCCACCCTCATAGTGCAAACTGGACACACCTACACAAAGAAAACGACTGTGAGGAACAGTTCAGAAATACCCTCCATATGCATCCGATATTCTTGACAGAATACTCAAATCAGAAAATTAGATCAAAATTCCAGACAGGAGAAAACTATTATATCAAAAAGTTCAGAGGGATTCTACCCCACACCAGCACCAAGAGTACTCAAGGAAGATTGAGAGAGAGAGAGACACACACCAGCACAAGGAACAGTTAACATTTAAGCAATCCACATGACATCGCTGACTAGACAACCAAATATTAGTAAAAAGCACCTCGATCGAAGAAGATGAAATCTCAACCAAGAGCAATGGGTAAAACTTCTTTAGCATGAACTTGGAAATACTAGAACAATTGGCAGAGGCAGGTACATGTTTCTGTACCACTCAAGAATGCCCGACCAGTACATACAAAAATGCAATACCATCCAAGGCAACTGTATTAAGTCATAGCTTGAACTTTCAGCTGGTAAACCAAAACAATTAACACGACACTCTATCTTCCAACAAATGAAAAAGAAGTGCAAATTCTACACATTCATGACAATTTAAGTGTAAAACAACACCAAATTCAATTTTTCTACACTAAAGAAACAGCTAAAGGATGATCAACCACACAATAACTGAAGAAAAAAGAGAGTGATACCCCATTCTTGGCCTCAACAGGATGCTCATCATCAATATGGCAACATAACCCAACAATATCAAAATACTCAGAACAAAAGCAGCAAGGAAACTCCTCTCTTATATCATCATCCACATCAAGCTCCTCAAAACCCATCAACATTTCCGCCTCAAGATTCTCCCATTTCATTCCTACAGCAAAATCAACCACACAAAATCACATAAAAATCCAATCTTTTAATCTCAAAAATCACAACAAAAAGTAGAAAAAAAAACCTCACCAGATCGAGATTGAAAAGAAGTTTGATAACGCCTGGAAGCAGAAGAGAGACGAGCACTCCATGAATCAGCAGCATCCATATTTGCTTCACTGTATGAATGTTTTTAGCCGATTAAGCTAGATTCTGAACTAGAACAGTGAAATTCAAGTACCAAATCGACTCAATCGTTCGTTCACAAACCCTAAGAATGTGTTGGGAAAGAGCGGTAGAGAGAAGGGTGGTTTGGTAATTATATGAATTGTGAGGAGTGTCGGTGTGTGTATGTATGTATGTGTGCGTGTGTAGAGAGAAGGGAAAGGAGTAGGATTTGGTGTGATAAAACGACGACGAATGGACGAAGATGGTGAGCAACAAGTAGGAGATGATGATGAAGAGGAGGAGCTCTGGTCTTTAGCTGCTTAGCAGGTGAAAATCCGAAATTCCACCAACACCAGACTTGTCTTCCACACACATTTCCCTTTTTTATTTGTTAATTTGGAAACACTATTCCTCTTAAAAAATTATATTTTATAGTATTTTTTACTATTTTTTAAATATTTAAATTTAATTTTGAAGCATTAATTTAATTTAATTTTAAAAAGTTAATTAAATTGATTTGACAATCAAAACACCCTAGCAACAATTACTACTTGGCCTCCAAAACTAGAGAGTTATTTTTCTAAATGTTTCTTAATTTAGTTATTTTCTTACTATTATAAATTCAAATCTTGAAAACAGAAATACTTTGTATTCTTTTAGTGGAGCTCTTTGTGCATAGCGGAGCCCGTTATGCACAGCGACAGTACACGGACTGACCTTTATTTCTTAATTTAGTTCAATATTGATTCGTATCAATATAATCGAAGGAATATATAATTAAATCATACATCTATATTGTATGTTTCTAGAATGAAATTACCGTCAATATTTTATATTCTGACCTTTTCTTTCTCTACTTTTATAACATTTAGTACTTTTTTTTTTGGGGTCAAAAATTATATTTAGTACTTAATATTTATTGTAATGTAATACACTTACAATTTTTATTTTAGATTATTAAAATACATAAAGGCATGGACCCACGGCTTACCAAAAGTGCCCCTCCCGGTTCGGTTCATCTTTCTCAACTTAGCTTGCAAGATTGGTACACACAACTCCTTTCTCTAAAAATTCCAACAACACAACTCCATCATTACCGGAAAATTTCCATTTCTCCGATCGAGCGATCTGAGATCTAACCACAACTGGAGCACAATTTATTCGTATAAAATTTATTGGAGTTTTTGTTAATGGCGAGCAGAAATAGGACGATTTTGTTTAGAAAGTATAGAGATGCGTTGAGAAGTGTTCGGATCCCTGCGGGTTCTTCGCCGTCTACCTCATCGCCGGGACATGGTAGTGGACCGGTGATCGAATTGGCAACGACGTCGTTGCTTAATCCTAATCGATCTTATGCTCCTCTTAGTACCGAAGATCCTGGAACCTCCAGGTTTGTGTATATCTCCTTGCATTTTCACTTATTGTTTTTGAATCTTTACTTATATAAATTTAGGGATATATTATGCTAGCTCAGTTTCTACAGGTAGTAACTTTAACGGATGGCATTGGGAACCTATTTGTCCAATTCCTTTTGTTATTATAATCGAGAGGAAGCTCGAGTGTTAGATGATAGGTGATTGAAATTAGTTCAAGTTGCTGTATTTTCTGTTATGAATTGTTTAATTTCAATAGTTTATTGAAGTGATGCATGCAAGGGTGTGACCTAGCGGTCAATAAAGCGGGTGGAGAATTGAGGGCAAAAACACTAGGTGATTTCTTTCCATCCGTGTCTTGGTGGACAGAGTTATCCGGTATGTGCAGCTGGTGGGAGGTGGCACGTATCCCGTGGAATTAGTCGGGGTGCGGGAATGCTGGCTTGGACACCGTGGTTATCAAAAAAATAAAAAGATCTTATTGAAGTGATGAGTGTATGATGCAATTTAATATGTTCAAATGGGGTTTTCTTTATCAGCTATTCGTGAAAGAAGGATAATTAGTGGAATTTACTCAGGTTACGCTCTGATAGTTAACTTGATCTGCTAAATGTGCTGCAATTTGCAGCAGGGAAAATATGACTGTCTTAATTTAGCAAGTTTAAGTTTATATTTTATTTCCCTAGCAAAACCGTAGCATAGTTTCTAATTTGACAAATAAAATGTTTTTCCTTTAGAACGTGAAATGTCATGTAAAATTGGGTTCTGATTATCATATAGAAGAGTTGTGTGGTTTCTCTATATTTAGTTCATATCATGTGTTGTGGGGCTTAGCCAATTTGTTACAACAACAACAACAACAACAACAACAACAAACCCAGTATATTCCCACATAGTGGGGTCTGGGGGGTAAGATGTACGCAGTCAAAGAATTGAGTAGAAGACATGGCTTAGCCAATTTGTTAATTCTAAGAAAACTTCTGCACATTTGACATGGAAATGGAAGCTGGTTCTGGTATGTCGTTATTGAGGAAGTTATTGGATCCCCTGCAATGTCCCTGTAGCCCGCTTATTAGAGTTCAAATGTGAATATACAAGAGGGAAGTCCAGTTTGTTGATCTTTCTATGTTACTTTGGTGGTTGAATCCTTAAATTGGGGTTCTCCATTTGTCATGCATTTAAAGGTCTATCTTCCACTAAAGTGTACTGCAGGCTTTTTAAGAAAAAAGAGAAACACAGAAATTCTGAAGCTTATTATACCTGGAACAACTGCAAAGATTTGAAGAGGGATACCTAGCCACTATTTAAAACATAACCATTGAGAACCATGTCAGTTGTCATATTATAAACTCTGAGAAGAAATTCTTTTCGTTTAAATCTCTTGTGCATTGTTTTCAATTGGGAATCCTTCTTAGATCTTAATATCTTGTTTCCTTTACGTACTTCCTAGATTTTTTTAGTCAAGTATATATTTCCTAGATGATTTGGATGTCCTTTATGGTTTCCCCTGCTGCAGTAATGGTCCAGTTACAGTAGGTCTACCGCCAGCTTGGGTGGATGTGTCAGAAGAAATCACGGCTAATGTGCAACGGGTCCGCACAAAGATGGCTGAACTAGCCAAAGCTCATGCGAAGGCTTTAATGCCATCATTTGGAGATGGTAGGGAAGATCAGCATCGTATTGAGACTCTTACCCATGAAATAACTGATCTTCTCAAAAGATCGGAAAAGAAATTACAAAAACTTTCTGCAGCTGGGCCTTCTGAGGATTCAAATGTTAGGAAAAATGTCCAGGTGTGCCTTCACAACCATTAAACCATTTTTTTTTACTGTTTGTGATTTAACTTTTAGCCTGAGTGCATTGGTTCTACTAGTTTTCCTTTATTTGCTTTCCTCCATTCCACCTAAACAAGAGGTTGGAAGGTCTGGGGATTCTGTACATCCAGTTATATGCTTATTAACCGGTTCCTATATAACATAGCTGTCATGTTTGATTTTCTTTTCATTCTCAAGCTGGAATCCACAAGTTGTCTTCAAGACTTTTAACTTTTACACCTTCTGTCCGAGTAAAACCAACAACAACAACAACAACAACAAACCCAGTGTATTCCCACTTTGTGGGGTCTGGGGGGGTAAGATGTACGCAGTCCATACCTCTACCTCTGATGAAGTAGAAAGGCTGTTTCCGAAAGACCCCCGGCTCAAGTTACGAGATATCAAACAAACACATAGTACAGCACAGAAGCAGATGACATAACATAGATACTGCAGCCATAAGGAATATAAAACAGAGTAAAGCAGGAATGCAGGAATATAAAGCAGAGGAAAGCACACAGATTCGTAACAAACATAGAACACGGAACACGGAACAGAACATTGAATACGGAATCATACCAGGAATACACCCCCACCAATTACCTCCCTACATTAGCGACCCGAACAGGCCCTAATCCTCTGCCGTAATTCGCGTCTTCCAGACCTTCCTATCTAGGGTCATGTCCTCGGTAAGCTGTAACTGTTCCATGTCCCGCCTAATCACCTCACCCCAGTACTTCTTCGGTCTACCCCTACCCCGTCTAAAACCATCCAACGCTAGCCTCTCACACCTACGGACCGGGGCATCCATGCCCCTCCTCTTCACGTGTCCGAACCATCTCAATCGTGCTTCCCGCATCTTACACTCCACTGAAGTCACCCCAACCTTCTCCCGGATAGTCTCATTCCGAGCTCTATCCCTTCGGGTCAGTCCACACATCCAGCGCAACATCCGCATTTCTGCCACCTTCATTCTTTGGGTGTGGGAGTTCTTAACTGGCCAACACTCCGCTCCATACAGCAAGGCCGGACGGACTACCACCCTATAGAATTTACCTTTAAGCTTGGGCGGCACCTTCTTATCACACAGCACCCCCGATGCAAGTTTCCACTTCATCCATCCCGCCCCGATACGGTGCGAGACATCCTCGTCAATCTCACCGTTACTCTGGATCACGGACCCGAGGTACTTGAACTTATCCCTTTTCTTTACCTCCTGCGCTTCTAGCCTCACCACTACCTCATTCTCTCGCCTTACGTCATTAAACTTACATTCCACATACTCTGTCTTGGTTCTGCTCACCCTGAACCCTTTAGACTCCAGAGTTTGCCTCCACAGCTCTAATTTGTCGTTCACACCCCCTCGCGTCTCATCTATCAGGACTACATCGTCTGCAAAAAGCATACACCACGGCACCTCCCCTTGGATACGCCGCGTTAACACATCCAATGTTCCTTTTTTTGTCAGTCCCAAATATTCAACCTCTTCCCTTTGATGGAAAATTTCTCATCCTCGGACAACTTAAAACAGACGTTCATATGTAATATAGCAGCATGGACAATGAGGATTCGTTTAGCCAAGGCCAACTTGCTTAAGATTGGGTCATAGTTATCGTTGTAGTCATAATAAAGGAAAAAGTTGCAGTAAATAGATGATCAACACAAAAATAGTCATAATATAATAATCATTTTTCATCAAATAAATAGTAGTATAACATCATTTGAACAATCTAATAGAGCAGAATAGATATAGAGATTCATATTGCTGATCTCACCTAGTTTGAGATTGAGACATTGTCAATAGTATTAAACAGATTCAAAAGCTATGAACTTATCATTGTTTTATATCATTTAAACTCGATCTGACATCTTTTCAACAACTTCCTCACTTTTTACATTTCAATTATTATATTCAATGCTTTTCTATCAAATTCAATATAATTGTGTACACCAATATGTTACTCTTAAACCACAGCCAAATTGGGTCTATTTGAGTTGGGCAGAGGAAGTAACATGGAAACTTCACTAAGAAATGAGGTGTTCTACTTTTAAGAATTTGATAAGGGCATGATTTATTAGGTGCCTTCCGATGCTCTATTCAACTTCATAGTAACATGTGTATTTTAACTGCAATTTCAGTTTGATTCTGCAATAAATCTGATTGCAACAATTGCATTCTGCATTTGTGCTTACAACGTGATATTCCTATGACAGCGCTCTCTTGCTACAGATCTTCAAAGCCTATCAATGGAGCTTCGCAGAAAACAGTCTACTTATTTGAAGCGGCTCCAGCAGCAGAAAGAGGTATGTGCAAATAGTTTTTAGCTTGAGCCACATTCTGTTAGCGGGAGGTATTAACAAGAGTCAGTTGTATTTGCTGTTGAGATTGCATGGATCAAAATCCTATATTATGATATCCAGTATGCGCAACTGCGCTTTCTAGAGTATATTAGTTTAACTGGATGAAATCATGCTGCCTGCGTTTCAAGGATATATATGTATATATATTTTTTGGGGTGGGGGTGGGGGTGGGGGGGAATTCCTGCGATATGTCTGTGCAAGCTTACCTCAAATGTTGCCTTTTCATGTAGGGTCCAGATGGAGTTGACTTGGAAATGAACTTAAATGGGAGCCATTCTAGAAGGGATGATGATGATTTGGATGACTATGACTTGGTATGCAATTTCTGTTATATATAAATCTTATTTCTTAATTCTACTTGGGATCCTGCAGATCAAATCAGGAAAGATGTGTATCTAATGGTCTGATGACTTTGTTTTGGCATTATCAATGCTATTGATCAGCAAAAGTAAAACATAGCATTACCAATAAAATCCACTACGTCATTAGATATGAATGAGAATTAGACAACCATTTATATTATTGTTGCAATTGAGCAGACATGAATTGATTCATTCTGATACCAGCTGAAGTACTAACTAACTAACTCAGGTGATCGCATAAGGTGTGAAGAAAGAACACTATTTGTTGTTTTGACATCAGTTACTTTTGGCAATAGATCTTAGTCTTTTATGATATCTGTTTGATTGGATTCTCTCTTTTTGGAATCCTCGTTACATTTTATGGCTCCTTAAAAGTCGCTCGTGCCGTTGAAGAATGGTTTTAGGAGCTAAGTTACCAGTTTAAAAAAGAATGATTTTAGGAGATAACCTGGAGATTTTTCCTCACAAGAAAATTTGACTGCACCGAATGTCTGTCCAGGGATTTAATGAGCATCAGATGGCCAAGCTAAAGAAAAGCGAGGCGTTCACTGTTGAAAGAGAGAGAGAAATACAGCAGGTGATATTTCGTTGCTGCTTGTGGTTTTCTAAAATGTACATATCATTGTTTTCTATCATAGCCTTCATGTTCTTATATGTTAGGTGGTTGAATCAGTGAACGAACTTGCCCAAATTATGAAAGACCTGTCAGTTCTGGTGATAGACCAGGTTTGAACTTGCAACACCTTTTCATGTTCACCAAGTTCTGCTTCAGCACTGGTTATTGGTGTACTGACCTTATTTCAAATACAGGGTACTATTGTCGATAGGATTGACCACAATATTCAAAATGTTGCATCAACAGTTGAGGATGGCCTTAAACAACTCCGGAAGGTCTCACCTTGCTTTCTCAGTTGCCGTTCTTCTAATTCACAGAAGTTCCATCTGTGCTCTGATCTGTCATTTATTTAGTGTTTTCTTGATTAAGGCAGTCATTTCAGTTAATGTTATGTTGGGCTTGGTAAATTGCAGGCTGAACGAAGCCAGAAACGAGGTGGAATGGTCATGTGTGCAACGGTTTTAGTTATCATGTGCTTCATAATGCTGGTCCTCTTAATTTTGAAGGAGATAATATTCTGATTCCTGATAGTATTATCGACAAACTTTGCATAGTATTGTTTTCACAACAATGCCACACAGTGAAGCATCCAACGCATATGCGAGAAGTGGACCAATCCAGTGGGCTAGATCCATATCATTTTTCTGCTACTACTTTTATTGTATCTGTATTGTTAGTAGGGACTGCGGAAGGTCTGTATTATAGTATAAGAGAAAGTTGATAGATCTCCAGGGATCCTGTATAGAGCATCGACTATGCCGATGCTATTGATAGAGAGCGTAATACGTGTATTCTTTACCCTGGGGAATTTTGTAGTCTCGCTGACTTAACATTTTAAGCCCGAGGATAGATCTTATTCTGCATTTGTGGCCCATCATTTTTGTTAAATTAAGATGCTACAGATGATTTTACCTCTTCAATGTTTATGTTGTGCTATTTTGTACTGAAAACAGTTTCCCCACGAATTATTGTGTTATTATTAACACATTGACTTCCTCGAGGTAGTGGTATGGTCTACGTATACTTCACCTTTTCAGACCTCACTTGTGGGATTTCAGTGGCATGTTGTTGTTGTTGTTGTTAACACATTGGACAACTTGTCGTTATGGTTAGATGTTTATTTACCTTCCAAAGCAGTTTCTTTGAAGGCAAAGAGGACGAGTAGTGAATACAACTATACGAGTCATATTTAATCCTCTCAATTTATTATTTTAGCTCATATAATGCCATGGACCCTACTCTTAAGACCGGGGAATAGCTTTCCCATAGCACCAATATGACGAGGGGTCCAATACATTGCGGCTAAACAAAATGAAATAAAATTCTTAAAAAATGAAGACCTTTTATTTTTTTGGTAATGTTAAAATTTTGACTAAATAAAATTCTTATTTCTCTCATTGCAAGTTTACAATAGGTAATAATATATAAGTTATGATCAATTTCATAGTTGTTAAAAAATATGTACATTGATTTGTGTCCTAAATGATCAACCCTGTACATTCATTTTCCTTGCACAGAGTCTTCCAAATGATCAATTTCATAGTTGTTAAAAAATATGTACATTGATTTGTGTCCCTCCAAACATGTTTGATAGTGGCCTTCTTGGGAGGAGGGTTGTCATTCTTTGCTCTTCCATAGATTCACGAGAAATGGAAAATAAATAATGACAAGGATTAACTTTCGTTAAATTGATTTATTCATTGTAAAATATGTTTTTGAGCGAACACAAGCAGCACAAGCTCTCGTAGCTCAGTTGGTTAGAGCACCCGTTTAGTAAGCGGGAGGTCTTGAGTTCGACTCTCAACGAGAGCATTCCTTCTTTTTGCAGAATCAAATTTGGTAATTTCACTTCAACAATCATGAGCAACATTCTTATAAGTTTTGGTAATTTCACAGCCATTGGCATTGGACTCTCGTTGAATCAACAAAGGGAATGAAGACCAAGAGAGTAAAAGATGACGAGATTTTAGTACATCTTTTAGTAGCTACTTGAGTTCCATAGGTATAAACAGTCTCAAGCTCGGACTGAAAAATGTCAGCTTAAGTTGAAAGACAATGTAAACATAGTCTGGCTAATGATGAATCAATCATCTGAATACTGTAATTGGTATTATATAAAGTACATAAATGCCAATCTCATTTAGTCACATGAAAAGACAAGTTACAATACAAGAGTGGCAAAGATCAATGCCAAGGCTCATAAACAACATTTGATTATGTTATAACCAGCCATTTCAATGGAAGAATTAGCTAATTCTATAACTTGCTTACAGTAATAACTTCCCTATAAAGAATGTTACACCGGACTATCTGAACAATCTAAGTATGCTTACTATGTTTAGCCAGGGGTTTTCTTCTTCTTCTTGCTGCCTACTTCTGATGGCCAAAAGGAATGTCCTTCAATAAGAGAAGGAATTGTCAACTTTAGGTCGAATGTCAGTCGCTGAAATATTGCTGATAACATGTGCACATCCGCCATGGCTCTATGAGCAGAACCAACAAAAGGGATCCCATAGTGTTGACCAAGGGCATGCAATGACACTTTTGGAGGAGCCTTTTTGCCTGATTGGAAAGCGAAAGTAATAAAAAAAATCAAGATAAGGACATGCAAAAATTGGAAAATTTTTAAACAAAGACAATTTAGACAAGTAGAAAGACCTCCGGATTTCATGACTTCACGTGCCAAAGGGAGAGTATCAATGAACAACCAATTTGGGGGAATATCAAAGGAGTATCTACTGAATTCCTTAATTAGAAAAGGAACATCAAAACCGCGAGCATTATGTGCAATCAACACCACATATCCATCAGGTTTCTGTCGGCTTCCTACATACCTCAACAAGATCGGAATGAGGTCCCCCATCCTGATAGATGCAAAGCAGAGTATGAGAGCAAGATAACTCTGATCTCAAGAATAAGATTTTGCATATAAAGATGCATTTTTCTTATATCAGAAAATATCACAATCTTCTCTGCTTAACCAATAAGATGCCAAAGATGGATATTTCATACTGCATTATAAGAAGAAGAAACTAATCCCAAACACAAGGATAAAAGAACACGCCGTTTCCTCCACGACTTGGACACTGTTTTCCTAACAGGCCCTACAGAAAATTAATCCTACTGTATTAGCTATTCGTCACTGAAGTTGAACAGCCAGGTATTGTTTAATTTTGACGATATGATTTTACCACGGCAAGGAAGAAAAGATATCACACTACAGAAACAATACGTACAACGTGTTATACAGGTATTTTGGCAGAACGTGGTCTGAGTTATCAACTCTCTTTAATATCACTAGCATAAAGGAAATCATACAGTTGCCTATTTAAAATAGATAGGGTAAATTGATGCTCTCTAGTGTGCTACACTACTTTCTTCAGCCAAAGGCCTTTTTATTCTCACAGCACTAAGTTCAGTAAATTTATAAGGTTGTCTATGATAATTATTATAACATATACATCCATGGTTAAGAGCGGCGCAAATATGAAAGCACATGACCTCATCTAGAGAATAATTCGTGAGGTATGCTAATCTGTCTTGATAGTTCTCTTCTCAACTAATGGTCTTGTCTTTAGCATTCAAATTAAATAAATTTAAGGGTAAAACACATGCATTATGGCATATTAGCCCATCCGTCAAGTCAATTGTAAACGGCATTAGCATAGGGAGTTGGGTACCCTAATAATTACATGTCATGAACAGATTTAGACAAGAAAGCATCTAGTTGTCATTTAGTTATACCTATAAACATCATATTAAGATATCAGACACGTGGCTAAGTAGGACTCGGTACAATACCTAACATGAGATTGGCAAATAAATTCTTTCAATGCGAACTCTCTGATTATTTAGACAAACTAAGTTGCAAATCTCATATAGGATTATGTGAAGAAAGTCAAGATACAGTGAGAGAGAGGAAGCATGTGAAACAACCAAGCAATATTTACCATAATTACCTGGGGACCTCAGGTCTTTTGACCATACCGGTGGTAATTCCGTGGATATGTGAATTTGGAACACTACAGCCAGGATTGACTAATGTCTGGAATGTGCTGTTAACACCCCCATTAAGATCCCGCAATGCAATCTCGATAATTCTTTCATTTTCTCTGCTAAACCCAGTGGTTTCAATATCAAAAATGATAAAAGTCATGAGTTTGGCCAAGTCTTTGTTTTCAACAATTGTTTGTCGAATATCAACATATTGTGTACTTCCTATTTCAGTTATTTCTGAACTATATTCTACTTCCGATTTTGTTGCTTCATCTAATATTTCGTGTCTGATAGTTGTTTTTCTGATAAAGGCAGCCTTGTTTTTCCCTTCACTTTTTGTAGTTAGAGTCCTATTCTCAGTACTATTATACCTACCTTCCAGCCCATGTTTACCCGCAGCAAGAACCTTGGAGCTAATGCTTCCCCTACCAATCCTACTTATATGGTGGAAACTTTGCCACCATGAATTAGTCAATATTTGAATTCTACATCGAGGAAACTGTGACAGCGAGAAGCACATTGCAGCTTTTCTCATTTAAATCCAATAATCACTCTAAAGGAAAGCTCAAATTGATGAAGTAAGAAGATACATTAACCTGCAGATCAAAAGCAACAAAATATTTAGAAAGAGGAGTTTCTATGAAATGTATTCTTTATGTATTAGCTATTGTTATAGATTTCAAAAGTAGAGCCATTTACATGTAGAGACTGTAAATCTCATAAATTTCCCAATTATAAGGCAGCGGGAAGCCATTAAACGGAAAAGTCCTCTAAATCAAGAAATTCATGTTGACGATAACATTAAGCCTTAGGAACCCCAAAGCGAGCATGAGATTATACCACAGTCTAAAGCTCTAGGCTTTAGCATCAATTTAGCTTCTTAATGCTAACATACAGACTACAGTATCATGTTAACCACGGCAAATGCCCTGATTCATTCCACTAGCTCTACAACTGTGCAAACCTTGAAAAGGATTGTATTCTCTTTGCATAAAATTGAGCACAAGGTTACAAGCACTCTAATAAATGAGATGAATTTAAGTTGAATTGGTTTCCATTTTAAAGAAAAAAAATTTGAAAAAGGAACTTTTGATGCAAACAATGATAGAGGGTTTCCGATTATAACCAAATTTCATTCTCCAAGTCTAGTAAACTAGTATTATCACACAATGGTAGAAATCCTTTATTTTCTTCAGACTATTTTTATTCACTTATGGATAATATCTTCTACAGACTATTTAAAAGCAAAAATTGAGTTAGACCCTAATGTTATACCTCAACAAAGCAAAGTTGGCCTGGTAAAGACATGATGAACAACAAAATTACCATTTTGGATTGTGCTTAATGCACTATAGCCAACACAAAATATAACACATCGCGAGTTAAACTATCCATAAAATCGAGCAATGCAGTAGTTAATCCAGAAGGAAAGAAAAGGAAAGTATTCACTAACTCTCAAAAATCATTACATAAATTGGGTCAATCCAAAGGCATTCAAATTAGACATACTTTATCAAAAACCATTACTGCTAAAATGAAAATGCTTAAACAGCCCTTAGCTTTTGAATTTGACGTCAACCCAAAGCATTCAAATTTCAGAATAGACACATTTTGGCATGAACAATTACAGCAAAACTGAAAATGTTACAAAGATTCAAACTCTATATAATTTCTAAGCAAATTCAAACTCTATATACACTTACCCTCCCCAGACCCCACTTGGTGGGAATATACTGGGTATGTTGTTGTTGTTTTAGACTATTTTTATTCACCTATGGATGATATCTTCTTCAGACTATTAAAAAGCAAAAATTGAGTTAGACCATAATGTTATACCTCAACAAAGCAAGTTGGCCTGGTAAGACATTATGAACAACAAAATTACCATTTTGCAATGTGCTTAATGCATTATAGCCAACACAAAATATAACACATTGCAAATTTAACTATCCGAAAAATCGAGCAATGCAGTAGTTAATCCAGAAGATTACTAACTCTGAAAGATCATTACCTAAATTGGGTCAATCCAAAAGCATTCAAATTTGACATCCTTATATCAAAAAACCATTACTGCTAAAATGAAAATGCTTAAACAGTCCTTAGCTTTACTGCATTTGATGTCAACCCAAAGCATTCAAATTTCAGAATAGACACAATTTGGCATGAACAATTACAGCAAAACTGAAAATGTTTAAAAAGATTCAAACTTTATAGAATTTCTAAGCAAATTCATCAATCAGAACATTCAAATTTTGGCATGAGCAATTACAGCAAAACTGAAAATGTTAAAAAGATTCAAACTTTATAGAATTTCTAAGCAAATTTATCAATCAGAACATTCAACGAGCAATATCACATCCCAAACAGAAGACCCCATGTGAATCAAAGAAGGAAAAAACTAGCCCTTTCACACAAAAATGACAATTCAAGAAAAGACCCATTCCCCAAAATCTTGAGACAAAACTGAAAAAAGAAGAAAAAGAGAAAGAAAACAACATAGTAATAGTAAAAAAAAGAAAAGAAGAAGATAGGAAAAAGACATGCCTGTTGGTAATTGCAAGAAAAAGAACAAGCATTTAGTTACTAGCTTCTTTTTATTGAGTGATAGATATAAAGAGTGTATTGGAAACTCAATAACGTGGCGTTGGAGTGAAGTAAAAATTGGGAAGCATAAAGTGCGGATCATGAAGCTCCGATCCATGGCTTTTGCACCACTCCCATTTTATGTGTGTTTATGATATTCTTCTTCTTTTAAAAGGATAGGGTCATTCTAAGTTGAAATTGTGTTTTTAACCTATATTTTGTGATACTCTTTTCATTTTTAAGGATTAGGTCACCCTCTACTCATTCTAATTGACTACACTATTCTCAAATACTTATTTAAAATGAAGTAAATATAACTCCTTTTTTTATTTATTTTTAATTTAAAAATATTTCCTTATTTATTGTTTGACTCAAAAATACCACTCAGCCATCACATAAAAAATGAATTGTCACATGACTAATTCACACGTCAGCATCTTATTTACGAAAAAAGATCAAAACTATCACTGAGCTATTCGAAATGAAACAAAAATATCCTCTATTTATTTTTTGACTCAAAATATCTTCCATTTATTTTTTGGTTCAAAAATACCCCTCAATTTGTTTTTAGATTCGCAGATACATATCCTCCATTTGTTTTGGGGTTTAAAAATACCTCTCAGTTTATTTTGAGACTCACAGATATTTCTTACTTTAATAGAGTGCTATGAAGCACACCACACGAGAAAAAAATATCACATTTTTAATTCACATCAATATCCAATCTAATATCCAGCTAAACCACTTAACCATTCAACTTAATAGCTCATTTAATACCCGTACTCGACCCATCTTTAAAACAAAGATAGATCCACGCTTCATTTCACTTGAATTCTCTCAAAAGATATCAATGCAGAGTAAAAAATTTAGAAGGAAAGAAAGTCCTTAGTGCTTGAGTTGAAACTGACTCATTTCAAACTCGATCCATGGGTTGAAACTATTAAAAATTGAAATATCTTCCCAATTTTCAACATAAAATAAATCTATAAAAAGAAAACTTGGGATCAAACAGACGAAGTTAGTTGAATATGCTTTTCTTAGTTTGGTTGATTTTTAAGTCTATTTTATTAGTTGAATCAAAATTACTCCACCTTAGCAAACTCAATATACTAAAAATATTGAAGATTGTATTTACATCGATCAAGATAAGAGACAACTTTAGCTAAAAACTTAATTCAAATTCAGTTGGTGAAAGAGGATAAATCAATCATTTTCAATATGTTATTTTTTCTATTTTTAAAAGCCAATTTAAATTAAATTAGTTTAACATTTTAATAATTAAGTTATAATTATTTAAAAAATATATAAAAAATATTAGTATAAATTATAATTTTTTTTATATCAATATAATAAAGAATATTGGTTAAAATTGATAAGTATGATTTTCAGAGTTAAAAAAGAAATTTGACAAAGAAGGGAGTAGCACTTAGCGGCGTTTGGACTCTCTTCGGTTGAATTTTCCAGACAAAAAATTGCCTACCAATTTGTGCGCACCTCCATTAATCTACTTGCCTTTTCCCTCTCTCCCTGGCCTCGTTTGCTGTCGGCGTCCATTGGTGTTCCTTTCAAGTATGAGGGAAATAGTAACTATTCAAGTGGGAAATTATGCCAACTTTATTGGCTCTCATTTCTGGAACTTCCAGGTAGACCTACCAATTTTACTCTAATTCAATAATCTGCTCACTTCTGTTTTTCCTGTTATTTATGCTGTGTTAAATATGTAGCTCTATCGAATACCCATTTGCTTGTTTTAAACATATGCTCAGTTCAACATAGTCCCTTTCTTGCGTTTTTTTTAAAATTTTTTTTGATTAACTCAATTTGTTTGTCTTTCTTTGTTTTTAAAAAATATATTTTTGCTTTTTTGACAACTTTTTAGTTCTTACCTTCCACACGGCATGTTTAAGACAACAAGAATTGTCTTGATAGTGGAATATCATTGAGAAATAGGAATCCGGGTTATCAAAGGATTTCCTGCGATTATTTCTAGTATGGAATGAGTCAATCATCCACTTTGGTATCTTATTGAACAAAAATGGTGATATTGTTCCTCCATTTATCAAGAATTTCGATTTTTGGGAAGTATCATGATTGTCCAATAAGAAGGGTTTCAATCTTTGGAAACGAACAACTTGAAGACCTATTGATTCTAACAACTGATTGCGCATAACATTTTAGTATATTCTAGGTATCTTTAGTTTAAGGCGCATGATTAAAAAGTTAAAATCAGACAAACAAATTGAAACGGAGGGAGTAGTTCACAATCTGATGGACCCGAAAAAGAAGGAACAAGATAAAACAAAATTACAGGCAACTGTATCAAGCTTCCTTTTTTCCTCTGTGATCATCTTAAATGCTATTATATTACCATCGGATGAGTTAAATTACAAAATCAATCAAGTCACAAACCTAGTTTCAGTAGTTTGTGAAGCACCACGTATAATCACTTAAGAAAGGGTAAGGATTTTGATTATATCTGCATCCACTGATTTAGGTTAATGTGGATTTTCTCTTATTTTCAGGATGCTGATATTTTTTTTATTTTTTTCATGCTACTTTGTCCCCCTTCACTCTCTCTTTCTTGGATAATTTCTCACTGGGAATTGTTGAATGTGTTCTTAGTACTTGATCGTAATTCAGGATAATAGAATGCAAGTTGGTCAAATACTACTGATTTTACTGACTAATATTTCTTACACGATATTGAACTTTGAAGGATGAACTACTTGGATTGGCTGAAATCCCTGAAAGTGATCAAGTGTTCAAAAATCATAGTCTTGATATGGATGTGTTGTATCGTACTGGGGAAACTCAGCAAGTGAGTTATCTGAACATAAACTCTATAGTGAATTTTGTCTTTGCTATATAGCTGTAACATATTTGGAGTTTCTCTCTCGCTTTTTTGGCATGTAGGGCCTCCTTACATACACACCTCGAATGGTCTCAGTAAACTTTCAAGGTATATTATCCAATTGTTACGTTGAGTTGCCACAACGATCTGTTTTTTCTTAAGCACCATGATTTGGGGTTTATTTTATACTGTTGTCTTGGAATTATAGTAATCTATTTGGTACTGCCTATTGTTCCAGTTGGCAATCAGAATATATTGGGCCTTAAGCTAGTTTTAGTATACAGATTTTTAGGAAGTTGCACCGCCATATATTCTACACTGGAATATTTAGCAGTTAGCTTGTATGCATATTATATAGCAGTAACTTATAGGTTTGGTGAACTCGATCTGTTTTCTTATTTCTTGTTTTTACACTTTTGCGCAGACTTACCGCTTAGGTAGCTTAACTATTTTGTTCTTAATTGTTGAATGAACAACTTATTATTGAAGAGTTTGTCAAGCCAGAAACTACATAGCCTGTATATTCCTGTTATACCATGCATACAGTATTCAAATTATAACTGCACAGGCTTAAACTTCAAGCTTATTTACTCACTTAAGTCATTCCAACTACTCATCTGTTGACCTAGGAACTCGTTCTCCATGAATAGATATGCACATTATGTCATCTCATGACTTGAACAACTACAAGGCTCAACCACATGCTTACCTAAATTATGGATCATTCTGCTGTCGCCTATTTGTGAAACCGATAAGCAGAGGAAGAAACAATGTATTTTCATATTATGCTTGAGAATAAGTATATCCTCACTTAGTTATTGATCTGATGGATGGTTATTGCACATCTGTAACATGATAGGGTCCCTTGGATCTGTGAGTTCACGTGGATCGTTGTACTATCAAATCCCAGCCAAACACTTGGATGTTATGGCATGGTGAGACTCTAAATCTCGTTGTTGTTCAATCCGTTACTCTTTGGTTAAAAAAAAAATTGAGTAAGGGTGACATGTTCTGCTCCTCAGCCAACCCTCCCTGTCTAAAACATAAAAAAGAAAGGAGAAGTAAATAGTTCAACAGAAAAATAAATGCAACACAAAAAGGGGTCTAGACTTGCAGCTGTTTTATTACACCACTTTCCTTAATAAGTTGATAAAGGCCGTCTTGCTTGGAAAACTAGTAAGATTGTTTATTTAATTGTCTAAGATTGAGCTAGAGGTGAGAGTAATGTGGAAATTACTTGAAAGTTCCTTATATGTTTGAAGTGGTTGTGAATCAAAGAGTTGAGAGGAGCTAAACAGATTGATTTAGAATGTCTATATGCAGGCCTGTTTCATAGAGAATAGGTTGAAATTTATAAGTCCGGGAGGATAACTTGCAATCCAATGAATAACATGCTTTTATCTTTAAGTAGACAACTCATTCATGACATGACAAAGTGATAAATTGGCAGCCAAGTTGGTGAAATTAGGGGTGAAACTACTTGGGATGATTACTATATTAGAACGGCTCCTAGATTACAACGGAAGACCCTCATTGCCACAACATAAGAAGGATATTTTAATTAGATCCTAGATCAACAACAACAGTGATGATGCATCAATTTTTGGTCATCCATCATCTTAGATAACGACCAGAAGACCCTCATGGCTTCAATATAAGAAGGTGTTTCAATGACTTCCGAGATCAACAACAACAACGACGTATCTTCTCCTCCACTTCCTCCTCCTCATCCAGAAGATGCATAATCAGTGTAAAAGAGGCTCTTTACTAAAAAAAAAAAACTTATGAAAAACCAATAAGATACAACAGGACATTTTGATGTTGGAGGAATATTTCAAGGGGGAAGGAGGGAAGTTTGCTTTACTAATATCATATACATAAGTTTGGGTAGAAGTATATGAATGAATGTTTCCAGACAAATGTGCAGGAAGGGCAGAGTCACAACTCATGCATCTGAACCTTTGAAAAGGAATCTTTTCTTGCAAAGCTTAAACGAGGAAGAACAGGAGAGCGTGAACAAAGCTAATGATTTAGACAACTTGAACAACAATTCTCAGGCAGAAATTCAAGATAAGGACATCGTTGAATGTTTGGAAAGTGATGTTCAATACTGGACAGATTTTTCAAAAGTGCACTATCATCCACAGAGTTTGTATGAATTAAGTGGATTATGGACAGATATTCAGGATTTCGATAATTATGGACTCGGGAAGGAGGCATTTTGTGGGCATCAACATGGTGAAGAAATAGATGACAGACTTCGTTTCTTCATTGAAGAATGCGATCATATTCAGGTACTCTCGATAGAAATCTCTAGACTACGATTTTGTCTAGTTGGCTTATTGCTGTTCATAAATCCCTTCAGTTTTGTAGGCAGATCAGCCACCTGAAACTTGTTCCGTCTAGTGATCTGATTTCTTTCCAGTAAGATAATATTTCTATTTCTATACATGTTTGACAGCATTGCTTTGTCTTGTTAGTTTCTTCTTGATGCTGAATGAACTCTGTCTTCACTGAGTATATCAATACAGTTACGTTTGGTTGTGTTCTGCTTCACAGTACGTTTATTTTTTGATTTCGCAGAAATCGCTTGTTTACCCACTTTGTAAGGTATCAGCAGGTTCAAAACTCCAGGGAGTATTGTCCACCCCTGTACCCTCTTCCCAACTTAAATACTGAGTTTTTGTCCGTGGGTGGGTTGAAACCGAATGTACGACAAACCCATATTTTCACATGTTGCGTCCTTAATGTTGGACCAACGCCCTGGGGCAGCCTCACAATATTGCCATATTATCTTATCTGTTATCAGATTGATTTACTGACTTAATGATCTCATAAGTTCATCTGGTCTTCAACAGTTTCGTTATAGCAGTTTGAATATCAATTTCAGCCTGATACTGGCAATGCCCCTTGCTTTCTGAGATCTTGAATCTTGTGCTCTTTTTGGACTCAACTGGTTTTATCTTCCGTTACTGCCTAACATGTATCTCTGTATAAATGCCTAAACAAAAATGATTTCACCTGAACTTGTGTTCTTTCCGTGTCAGCAAGAGTTGTTAATCGTTTATTATATCACTTTTACAGGGGATCCAATGCGTTGTAGATGACTCTGGAGGCTTTTCTGGTGTATCTGCAATGTTCCTGGAGAGCATTGCAGATGAGTACCCAAACGTCCCAGTTTTACTATATAATGCACGTAATCCTAGCTTGCACATGGATTCCAAAGGCCGCAAGCAAGTTATCTCCCGTAATCTTCACGATGCGGTCTCATTTTCAAGGCTGTCAGAGCTATGTAAATTGATTATCCCTGTTGGTTTGCCCTCCCTGAGTGGAAGTAAGAACTGCTATTCTCATAATGTGATTTTTTCAGTAGAACTATGCAATTTTTCTAAATGTGGTTCTCTCAAGCATAGTAGATTCTTTATTCTTTATTGAACTAAATTGAGTTATAAGTTTGTACACATTAGTCAATCCAAAGGAGATTATTTACCAGTAATGACTCCTGTCCAGAACATACTTAATGGGTTTACGTATACTGTATGAGTAATGACCTGTGTGTTCATAGATGTCCACCCCAAATTTTGAGAATATATCTAATTACAAGCTGAAGTAAGGGCATTTTGCAAATGTCATGGATCCTGCCTCACACTTTTTCACTTGCTGTATGCAAACGAGTGTTCCTCACTCAAAAGGCAAGAAGTTGTATTAATATTGTCTACGCCGTTCAGCAGTTTTCAGCATCAAACAGAATCAACAAATTTGAATTCCAGTTAACTTTGTGAATCCTATGTACGTTAAAGGAACTGGGGGATTCAATAATTGTTGAGTGAAATCATGGGTGTTAAAACTTGTATATTTAACAGCACAATGTAAGGTAATCGTGTTGTTTTCTCTTGCCAGTTCATTCACTGGATCTTAAAACTGATGGGTGTTGTATGGTTGGTAAACTCTTTCTTCGCCTGTATGAACTTTTGTCTTGTTTGGCTACTTGTCTCTCTTGTATTTGGTGCAGAAAGTTAACTTCTGTAACTGAAATCTTATTTTATGACTTACTATTATGCTTCTCATATTTTAATCTCTTATCTGAATATGAGTTCCCGTGGCTGATACTTGCATGTATGTAACTATGTAGGTAGAGCTTCCCAGTATCTCTGCATCAAAGACGAAAAGCCTTACCACTCCAGTGCAGTGTATGCGTCTGCAATGCATTCATTTAGTCTCCCTTTTAGGATGAAACAATTAGGGCCATCTGCAGAATCAATCTGTACGTCTGGTGCTCTTGATATGTATGGGATGGTAAAAATGCTAGCAGGCCAAATGAGGCAGAACATGGTAGCTATATTGGATGTTGCCATGCCGACACCTTCTTTAAGTGGTATGCTTTCATTTTCTCGCATTTCATTTTTTTAAAGTCACTGTGCAATTACTTCCACTCCTGATTTTGTTCCTCTTTTACTGCAGTAGACCGGGCTCAGCAGTCCTTTCTCGGGAACTTGCAGCCCTTGATTCCGGACATAGCAGAAGATGTTGAAGATTTCCATGCAGTGGAAGCTATGAACATTCACGGAGCAGTTACATCTGGTACTTGATGTGATCTTTAGCATATTTCTTATATTTGTAACATCTTCTTTTCAATCTTCTGATCCTATCTTGGTACATAGTTTTATGATTTGCGTACTGGCTTCCTCATCTCGTTTTGGACTCCCATCTGCATAATATATGTCATATGACCTCATCTCTAAGCTGCTTTTACCTTTGAGAAGCTCAAGCTATAATTCAATATGCAAAAATTTCAAGAAGTTAACCAGGTTTGAACAGCTAAGATACATTCCTCGAAAAATCACTGATTAAAGTGCGACTTCCAAATCCCTGCTATGAAAATTAAGCTTTTCATTTGTAAGTCTAGAGACAATGGACACAACACATCAAAGAAAATTTGGGAATGAGATGCTCCACTGTGTGAACGAAATCTCAAAGGTAAAACCAGCCTAAATAGTGGATTATGTTTGGTATCGAAACACCTCAACATGTTATGCTCTAAATGAATGCCCACCTTTTAAAGCATATTTGATTCCTCAGTGTGTTTTGGTGGTCCCTTTCTGTTGTCACCTTCTTGTTTTTAGCTTGTCCGGAGATACTTGATCTGTTTAACTGTAGTTCTTCATGTAATTTTCAGGAAATCGAAGGGCCTCAATTAGTGAAGTTAAGGATGCAGTTGAGGCTGCTTATGATAATTCAGTCACACAAAGGCCCAAATTCTCACACCTATCCGCTTCTACTTGTCCTCTTCCTATACCCTTGCCTTTCCCTTTGATCTTTGGCAATATGGTTGGCCAACACGGCGAGCTGTTGGAAACCCCGATTTCAGGTTCTCCATCCAGGGGATCCCTTGAAGTCCATTCCATTCCTATGGCGACAAGATTACGTTCAAGCACTGCTGTTTTGCCCTTTTTGGAAAGTAAACTTGGAAATCTTCGTAGGTTTGGTATTGAGCGAGGAGCCCTTGGGGCCCCATTGCTCCAAAGTTGGGGTTTTGGGAAAGATGAAGTGGAAGATATGGGAGAGGTACTGTCTAAGATGGTAACGACACTGAAACCCCATCTTGAATATTCCTCTGATTCGGATTGAGTTTTCAAGGAGCATATTTTGTTTTTGAGTGCTGATTGGATAGTACTTCTGGTTATAAGCAATTCACTCTTTTTGAATCACTCATCTTGATCCTTCTTTTTTCTATTTTTTTTTTCTTTTTTGGGTGTTAACTTGCTTTAGCGGATGCATTAGAGGTGAAAAGGATCCTCTTACTTTGTTAGTACTATTTTCTCTCTCTGTTAATTAATGTTATTATTTTGGTAATTCCATCGAGCTGCCATGTCTTCTTGTTGCGCTGAAAGAGTTGAAACGGAAGATAAAGCAAACATGTCATAGAGTTTGTATATTAGCTATTATTCTGAAATTGTTGCACAGAGTCGTGTTTCAAATATCTAAAAGCAATTTGCTAGGGGAAATGGAAGGATCATGGTATGCTAAAATCACATCTTGAACGCGAACTACCTCTTTGGGTAAGGATTGTGAGTTTAACACAATACAGTGTTTTAACTACAGCTTGTAGATTGGACTGAACTTGTTAGGCAATTCTGTAAGCTCGTGATGCAAATTGGATTTAACAACCTTGTGTGATCGGTAATCCGCTCAAATCTTGCCCCCAGTCTTTTTGAATTTACTTTTTCTTGTATATGCAATCGACGTGTAAGCCATCTCTAAGATGGTGATCTCTAGGAAGTCTATCGTTCAAGTCAACTAGAGCTCCAAATTCCTACTATTATTGGGTCATGACCACAGAGGAGTCTAAAAGAAATGGCGCTTCTTGTATTAGGTACAGAAACTATTTGTGAGGAAAATGCTAAGTAACAGAAACACCGAGGCTTGTCTACAGTCGTAGAAAGGCATTGGATACATGTGTCAAGATTGGCAACGCCATTGTCATTTGTTGAATTCTTTTTTCCTAACTGATTTTCTGCAGATCATTTTAAGAGTGCTATAGAAGCAGGGGATATCATATCAAAGTGGACTTGATGGGATTGAAGGCCATATTGCTGGCAATTGATCTCTTGCCTCGTCATCCATTCCAATAGCAATGAGTAGAATTTCAATTCTCTTATTCCTTAATTAGGTAATCCTGCCAATTCCATCATATTGTATCTTAGAGGAATTCACCGTTGCGATCTGCAGTTATTAGAAGAAAAAACTTCTTCTGGATTTTATGCTTCAAAATTATCTGAGGAATAAGGTCAAGAGTTCACTATTTCCTTGGGTTAGCCCTGCAACCAGTCCTGGAAACAGATATTCCTATATACTACTATAATTCATTCAAACTTTTAAGTAAAAAAAAAAAAAAATTACATTGAAAACCAGATAATGAAATGGTACAGAAGATCAAGTAAGCTGAAATAAAAAGTACATAAAAGTTATTATCTACGTCCAAGTCATAAATAAATAGGAGAGTCAACAAATGTTATTAGAAGCAATAACAACCAACACAAACTTGACATTCTACAGAAGGCACGGCCATTGATGCCACTCATAAGAAAATAACTTGAAGTGTTTTGTTCTCCACCCATATTCTCCAAAATCATGGACAAGTTCTGCAATATCTGTTTGCATGTCATAAGAAATAATCTTACCTTTTACATCCAAATAAAAGATGTGTGGAATAGCAGGATGAATGTCCATGTTCTGAACCTCAATATGTAGAGAGCCAGTAAGTCCAAAAGGAATTGTAGTCGCGTCATCCGTTTCATACTTCCTAACCCACACTGCATCTCTACTACGAATATTGCTCTCGAGTTGCCACACAGTTATAGCTGTCTTAACGTACCCACACAGTTATAGCTGTCTTAACGTACAATACAAATAGAAACTCCCACCTGAAAACCCGAGAAAATAATTGCCCATAGCCACCATCTCTTCAGGAAATTCCAAAGCCCAGAAACTCTTATAGACACTATCATAAACAGTGATTTGTGGTCCTTGATCAAGCCAACAGAATACTTCGTCGACAACACCAGCTGATGGTGATTTCATATAGTCAAAAAAATACAATCTAAGAGGTACATCAAGAATTAGATTACTAACAATCCACTCATTTGTCTCAGAAGAGGAACTCTCAATTGTCAGATAGTAAAATCCAATACCGAACTATAGTAAATGAGATACCATCTTTTTCCGGGCCATCTACCTTACAAACAAATCCACAGATGAATCATTCATACTGATTTGAGTTTTAGGAAGAGATTTACTAGGCAGGATTATAAACATAACCTATTGCAAAGGAGAAAATCATTAGACGATGCAACAATATACGCGGTCCTGCCAAGAAAACCGACTGACTGATCAAAACTACCATCAATATCTAGTGATGATTCCTCTGACGAGAAGAAAAACTGAATTTTTGAACGTTCACATGTATTCCGAGCTTGATAAAAGAAACCAATTAAATAGGGCTGAGGCCTCCATCTTCGACAACTATAACTTGAATCAGTAACGTACTTAAAGCCAACATTTGGATTCACATTTAAACCTTGCTAGAGATTTTGAAGGCAAACGATGCAATATGTTGATTATGATATCGTTAAAAACCTCGGCTACACTATCTTCGTCACACAAGTGCAAACATTTCATACTTTTGCAACTATACTGTTACATTGATATGTAATCTAGTCTATAAGTGGAAAAATTTGGAGAAAATTTAGACTAAAAGAAATAATAAGGAAACTCACGCAAAAAAACTGTGACAGATTAGATTTTCATGGAGAAGCAAAACCAAATACTCGGATTTTATAGTTATTTTTATTTATAAGAAAATAAAGTGGATCCCCATGATATCTTCATATTTATAACCTTACGCATAACCTCACTCTATTCCCATTTAATTAATTTTTTTTTTGTCTCTCCACAGTAAAAGTAAAATTCCTTTTTATAATCTATCATACATTTTTTTTTTTTTGTTTTTCAGTTATGTTTAGTTCTTTTCTATATTTGTTCAAGGATTTTGGGGACGTTCTTTTACAAAATTGGTCTTTTTTATTGAATTAGAAATATATTAATTGCATTTGTTTAGTGGATTTTTTAAGCATATACAAGTTTGAAGTCATTTCAATAAAATTAATGATCTAAAATCAAACTTAAATTAAAAGATTTAAATATATAAATATACATACAAAAATAATATTATAATTTTTTTATTGTTGCATATTAATTGTTTTTGGTGTAATATATTTAAAAGACACGTAGCTTTAACTTTACATACAATATAGTTTTTTAGTAAAAGAAAGATTGTTAATAAGATGTTAACCATTTGTTGCAATATATTAACTTAAATTTTGTTGTTCAAACATTAATTATTAATACGAAATTTGAGTTGTTTAATTGAAAGTTCTAAAATATTTCTCGTAAAACTTATGTATCTCTTTTTCTTTTTGTATTCTTTTAGAATAATTTTTTTAAATTTTACAATATTCATTATTATTTCAAGTGAATTTGAAGTCATAAAATTTACTATTAATGTTTTTTATTTTTGAGGCCTAAACCAAACACTCTTTATTCTTGAACCACCCTTAACAAAGATTAGGAAGATCCTAAAGGAAATGAGATATTTTATGTGATAACTTAACAATCTAATATACAAAAGAGAACGCATACGAAAAAGAAATTCAAAATTTGAATAAAATGTCTATATAGGAGTTATATTCAATTGGAATGTGGCTTAATATGAATATCTAGATGAGATATCCTAATAAATTTGAAGATTAGACTTTGTATTAAGCCTTAAAAATATAAAGAAAAATATCTTTACTACATAATTCATTTGACCAATGAACTCATAAAGGGCCCAATGCAATAAGTCGACATTTGATAATATATAAGTGAACGTATGAAAATGTTTCCAAACAGTGTAGAGTTAAGAGTCCAGGAAAATCAGAAAAGGGATTTCTACGTATCCTTTATGCCTTAAGAGCTAATAGCAGCTGAATGATGGGAGTGAAGGCTGGTAATTCATCTTTTTACTGCATATTTTATTGCTAGCAATAATTACAATTTAAGTTCTCTTCTCCTTAATTGGCAATCCAGGTAATTTAATCATGTTGCTTCACAGAAGAATTCAATTGCAAGATTTTGTCCGTATGTTTTATGCTTGTATATTACTCTGTCCGTCCACTTTTACTTGTCCACTATATTAAAAATTGTGATTCTATTTATTGTTCCTCAAGGGACGTGCTAAGTCGACAAGTAAAAATGGACTGAGGGGATACTATCTTGATGCAATTATGAAGGAGTCCACACTAACTCGGTGAGCTGTGCCGTATGGAGTCGAGTTTCAATTTTGTTTAATTCCACATGTACAAAAGCTAATTGAATTTAAGCTTCAGAGAAAGTTTTCATGTGCGCTCGCTAACATTCATCAACTTAAAAAAAAGTTTCTGAAGCACTTGAGAGAGTGAAACCAAATTAATAAATTCCAGAATGCTGATACAAACAAAGATATACTCACTAGTCACTAGCAAATGAAAAGAACAGCCATGACCTAAAGTTGACCATACAAGAAATGGCCTAATAAACTAGATCAATTTTGCAGACAGCCTAGTAGGCTTCCAACAAGAGAGAGCGTAAAGCACGCGCCCCTTCCATCCTTGTAGCATCCAGCGGCCATCTTCATCAACTGAGAAGTCCTTGTGGTACTCCGACCTCACTTTATTGCTGACTGTCTTCACAATCTCCTGGTCAAGTGGCAGCTGTTTGAATCCAGCTCTAACACATCTAAGTTGCCACTGTTTGTACGTTTCAGGTCTCTCGACTCTCTCTGTTCCTTCACAAGCGATCACATTCATAGCATCTCTTGCAAAAACCTCTTCCTCAAAAAGCTTTCTGTCCTCATCCTCGCGGGGTAGGCTAGCCTCAAACATATCGAACAGGGAAGAGTAGTGAAAAAGCGCCTCTCTAAACCGTGTGACAAAAAATGGAGTGTTGAAAGTCCCGTTCAACACTCCATGGATGAACATATCAGGACGGATCCTCCTGATCAAATCTAGGACAGCGTCCCTTGGACTGTTTTGCACTACTGTCTCATCGGGTATGTTCCCTAGCCTATACAAACTGTTAACTATCAGCACCTCATCCCTTTGAATCTCAAGCTCTTCAACCGTGATGCTTTCCCACTTCTTCGCTATGGCTTTAAATACGAAAGGGACCTTAAATCTTTTGCAGTACTTCTCCAGGCGACGCCCTGTCTCCTCAACCCTCTCTGCTGGCTTGAAACCAGGCTGGGGAAGATCGATTCCAGTAATGCGAAGCTCTGGTGGTCCCCCAGGCCTCATGGATAGACCTTGTATGAGGCAGGGCCATTGGAAACCATATAAGATTCCAAAATCAATTATGTGTATCTTTGGTTCTCCAGCAATGAGCTTTCGGATATACTTGTTTGCAAAAATGTTTGACAGCAACCTGAACGGGCATGCGGTGATAAATGCCTTGTAAGCTTTCAAAATCTGAGCAGCTGATATCCTGCTGGATGCAAACGCTGTATACAAGGCTGTTCCTGTGCCGGACAGGCGGGCTTCAAGGGCATTGGCGAGATAATGAGCCAGCCTCTCCGTCCCATCTCCATATGGTGAAGAGTGTTCTCTTATCCGCATCAGCAACTCAGTAGCTGTTCTGCTGTCGTAGCTCGCTATGGCCTGAGCACATTGAGTCAGCAGACCCCTCAAATCCACCACTTCCTTCTTGATATTGCTGCCATGCTTCCTACCACCTTTCGGCCTTCCAACTTTGGTTGTTTTTTTGGTTTCATTAGGTGAGCAGGAAGTAACACTAGTAGCGCTATGTTGTTCCACATATGGATTATTTAAACAAAGCAACACATTGTCATACATTTCCAACGGTTCAGATTCATCATGAGCAAATGTGGCCAACTGTTTGTTACTCCTCTGCTGGTCTGCAGCAGCATCTCCTCGATGGCGATTTTTCTTTTTCCTCGAGTCGGTCGGTGAATTGCTGCTGCTGCCACTTTGGAAGATATTAGCAGGTTCTTCTTCTTCACTTCCCTTATATAGCAGGTTAAATTGGTTGTTGCCAAAGGAAGTGAACAAAGAGTCATGATTGGAGACACCAGATAAACCCTCCACCGAAACGGGGGATTCAAAATCAAGATTCCATTGAGGAGACTCAATAGAATCAGGTGAAGTGTTGCTGAGGAGACTAGAGGAATAATCCTGTGGATTGATGATGACAGATTGAGGGGAATTGTAATTTTCGGATCCATGAAGGACATCAGATAAGTATTTTTCAGTAGCTTGGAGAGCCATGCAGTCATGGAACATACATGGCTTATTCTCCAAATCATCCTCTTCCATAAGCATCTGACTTAGGAATTTATACATTGCATCAGAGTAGTCCCCTTCCCCTTCCCCTTCCCCTTCCCCTTCCTCTTGAGGAGGAGGAGAAGAATTTCCCTCACCAACAACATGATTTGAAAGGGCATGAGGGTAATCTTCATCAAAACTAGCAAGATTATTGAATATCGTACTAGTGCCATTTTGTACAAAATCATTTCTTGGATCCATTGGAATTGAAGAGTGCCTAAAAATGAAAGCATCAGGAGAATGAAAAAGCTGTTCTTGGAATAGAGCTTCCATGGAAGTAGCTTTCAGCTACTGAATTATGAGACGTTTGATTGAAGAAATCAAGAATCAAAAACAATGAAACAAAAAATAGCAACTGAAATAGGTACCTGTATATTTTAAATCTTTTTAGTGATGCTGTTGGGAGTTGTAGTAGTAGTAGTTGAAGAAGAAGAAGAAAATTTGAGCTTGGAAGCTAAGAAACGGACTAGTCTAATTAATATATAGTAGTGTACAATAATAATAGGGAAAGAAAGAACGGAATATTCAATGAAAAAAATGGCAACTTCCTGGAAGCAGATGTTGTTGATGATGATGAAGAACCCAACCACTCGTGACCGGCTAAGCTAAGTAGCCTAGCAAGTTATCGGTTTAACTTTTGTCTCGATGATTAGTGTATTTTGTTTGTACTACTACTTGGTTTCGTTTCCTCATTGTTTTTTTGCATCTTTTATGTGGCAACATAGATTTTGTAAATAGATAAGCATCGAATTCACGTCAGTTTTAAAAATTAATAAAAAAATATCACGTCAACTAAAAAGGTTATAAAAATATACTAAAATTTAGTTTGGGATAATAGAACCCCATAAAATTAGAAGTATCGTAATAAATTTGATCATAATTTAGAAGAATTAGATGCTTATGAAAATTTTTTTAAACTTGAAAGTAATTTAATTTAAATTTTTTATTTTAGTTTTTAACATTAAGTACACATTATTTATAAAGAATTTACTAATTTAAAAACTTTTATAGTTAGAAAAATTATTTGGACCATAAATTTCAGAAATCCTAATGCTTCTATTTTATTTTATGTGAACATACTTTCTTTTAGAAATAATTTATTTCAAATTATATATTATGAAAAACTTATATAGTGGTATAAATATTATAATAATATAACAACAACATACCTGGTTAAAATTCAATGAAATGGGGAATATAAATAGGGAAAATTATAACGAATTTAAAATTAGAAATGCTGTAACGTATTAATAATCAATTAAATATTACTCCTAAGTCCTATAATACCAAAATCATTTTCTTTCTCAAATCAGCAACCCAATCAAATGTGTCCACGTAGTTAGAACATCCAATATGTAGGATATTCGTTTTTCTCAAATTTGGTATCTATTTAAATAAAGAGATTTTTTAAGAACACCCAAAACAATTCGAAATATCGCTATTCTTCATACACATATCGGCTAAGTTTATTTTTATATCATAGCACGTAAATTGCAAAGAAATATAAATCAGACTAGATAAATTTAGTGCAACAAACTCAATTAAACTAATCATTAATTTTTCTTATGAAATACTATCAATTATATCAATTATTTTTTAAAATAAGGATGGTTGGTAAATTTACAAAAGTTTTTTTAAAAAATAAGCCGAAATAGTTTTTCTGCTTCTCAAAAAAAAGCAAAAGCAGATTATGACAAATATATCCCAATCACATACACACACATATATATATACCTTATTAATTAATTAAATATCTTACAAGTTTGATTAACTTTTGATTTTAAAATTTTACATTTCATATTTAAGTTATAATTCTTTATGATTTATGTATTGTTATTTTATTTTCACTCATTTTCTTAAAATAAATTTGAAAATATCATTGATGATGATGACTAAAGAATATATAAATTATTTTAGAGTACTTACTTTTTAATTAAATAAAAAAATTTAATTAAAAATATTAACACAGATATTTAAAATAATTTTTCTCTATTAATTGATTGTATTAATAAAGACTATTGATAGATGTCTTTTTTGGTCATTTATCTCAAAAACAGTATTTTTTAAAAAAGATTATCCAAACATAATTTGATTATCAAAAATATTGAATTTATCAAAGACAAATTATTTTTTTAAAAAAGTATTTTTTTAAAAAAATTATTTGTCAAAATCTCAAACGGGTCCTCAATCGTGCCCGGATTATAAGGGAATAATATATTGCCTTCTTTTTGAAAGAGTGGTGGGGGTAATTGACAAGGGAACAAATTGACAATATCAGACCAGGGGTGAAGAATCAAAACTGTGATGACCTCCTCCACTCTTGTATCCACCTGGAATTATGACACTTTTCTACTTGACACTTTTGACTAGTTATCCTACCTTGACTATTCTCGAATTTGACTCTCCCCTTTTTGCCCTTTTTATAGTATAGCTTTATCTTAGGCAACAAGTTAATCACTTAATTTGTTGATTATGTCTCTAGACACATGAATCTTTTCTCTACATTTAATTCAATAAATTAGGATCTGACACCTAAACGAGGATATGGTATGCAATCAATATCAATCTTTATACGAATCCTCAAAAGAACATAATATTTTACTACTGAGTTTTTTCTAGTAAGGTTTTAACGGGATACATTGTCTACCAATTAAACATTCAAGGGGTGTTATAAATATATTTACATTATAGTGAATATCTATCAAGATCAACTTTGATATCTATTAGGATTTGAAGCATCTGTCTTTTACTCAGACTAAGAGTAAATTTTCCCCATGAATAGAGGGTTTTGTTCATTGTATTGACAATCTTATGATCTATTATCTTCCCCTATAAATAGAGGGTTTTGTTCATTGTATTGACAATCTTATAATCTATCATCCCTCAGGAGAAAAAAATAAGAATCACTCTCTCTATTCTCTCTACTCTTCTTCTTTATTCTTTCTTATTTTATAACACATTATCAGTCTTTATTCTTTCTTATTTTATAACACATTATCAGCACGAGACTCTGCCAAATAAGGCGAGATTATAAATCTAAAGGTCAAGGTTAGTAATTCCTTATGTTATTTGTATTTTTCTATTAATGATATAATTATTGTTGGATTTGAGGAAAAATAATTGGTTTAGAACCATTTATGTTTTAAATTCATTCCTCAAGAACAATATTATCAAAAGGGATGATAATATTTGGATTCAAATCCCATCGATTTATGCCTAAGACGTCTTTATATGGATAAGATATTGAGTTTGAATCTCAATACACCATATTGAGATATTATGATGGCTAAGGCAAAATAATGAGAAAAGGCATCGTTTCCACCCCAAACTGTACTCGAAAAGTTGAAGCCACACCTAAACTATACTAATGACCTATTACACACCTAAACTATAAAAAAGTAAAACTATTTACACCCTGTCAGGCTACCACCACTTGCATGTGGTGTAGTGTTTTACACGCGTTGCCACGTCAGCACCACGTCAGTAAAAAGTATCACTTTTTTATATTTAAGGTGTGTAATAGGTCACTTATATAGTTTAGGTGTGGATTCAACTTTTCGACTATAGTTTGGGGTGAAAACAATGTCTTTTCCCTTAATGTTTTTAGCCGTTTACTTTTGTTAGTTAATAGGCTGGACGCGCCTAAAATAAGTGTAACACACGCGCCTTAGAATGGGGGTCGTGGGGAGGTAATAATATCACTTTTATATAGTTAAGGTGTGTAATAGGTCACTTATATAATTTAGGTGTGGCTTAGACTTTTCTTGTATAGTATGGGGTGAAAATGATGCCTTTTTCCGGGTGTTTAATAAAAGGTCATGAAACATATCCCATTAATATGTTCTATTCCATAAAGTCATGAATATGGTAGCATAAATCTGAAAGTTGACAACTTGCTTCATTGTTGAAAGAAGACAAGTGATTGAATGCACGAATATAAGCGTGGAGAGACAATATGATAATAATCATCAAAAGTGATAATATTTTCACACGCTTATTATGATTATAAGATGTGCTAGAGAAAAATCCTCTACGTCATATGTATGCCTCAATTTGCTCCTGAAGTAGTAATATGATAGCTCATGAAGTAGCAATATGATAAAAGAGGTTATCAGATATATAAGTTATCATAATTTGATAGGCTTAAGACACGATTATATTCCATTCTTGGGGAATGAAAATTTTGATTATTATAAGCACAGATCCATTCCCTGGGGTGAATGTGATAATATTTAGTGAAGCTTATTAATATAAACGTGTACTTGATTGTGATGGTATGACAACTCACCTCCGAAAGAGACAGAATAGCTGAGATGAGTTATTTTGAAATCTACTTCTGAAGTAGTAAATCTGAAATTTATTCATATAATAATAAATCTGAAATTTACTAAAGTAAAAACACATATCATGGTAAACTTGAAGTTTACTAGATTAAAAGTTCATAAGTTAACATGAACGATTGCGATATCCCGAAGATGTGCATACTGAGTATTGAACATATATTGAAGAATTAGAAAATTCTTCATGAACTTTAATGTTGTTTGTTCTCATGATAAGTTGGTTGGACCAACTAATTTTGAGATTGGATCCCTCAAAATCTGAAAAGAATAAAATGTGAATAAGGGCTCGTTCACCTATCATGTGATATGTTGAAAAGATGCATCAATAAGATGATCACATGTACATTCATGGTCAACCTACATTTGACATTCATAAAGTTACTTGTTCAATGTAAATTGAGCATAATTTTCAGATTGTGTAATCGAGATAATTCATCTTGATGATGATGGTTTAGCATTGAATGCCTTTCATAAATAACTGAATCATTACTAATGAGAACAAAGTTTCATGTATTGGTATGAAACATGATATGTTGCATACAATAGCACTTGTATGCATTAAACCAATAAATTATGATTATTTCTTCTCTCTTAATTGGTTCAAGATCGGGAACCAACTATTCCATCTAATAGTTTTGATGTGTGGTATTCGATTAATTAATGTACCATGATGCACAAAGATGGGTCCATCAAAGAAGATGGGGGATGTATGTTAGCTTTCCTAACATAAGGGGGTAAGGAGGAGATTATAAGCAGCTATGAAATATGTTAGAAATTATCATCGGATCTTCATTCAAAAGATAATTTAAGTCAAATGCGAAAAGCATCTCATATTAAGCTGCAAGTGCTCCTATTTTGTGTCCTTAAAGGATAAAGTCTATACATGTGTGAAGCTTGATAGACCAATCGGTTCCAAATGAAATAATTCTTGAAAAGGATAAGGAGCAAATAATCATGATAAGAAGGCAATGTGTTCTTGAAGAGCCTACGACATAACACTTCATGAAACCTTATGAGAGGTTTAGGTACCTGAAAATAATGAAGTGATGAGATTTTAAAATGTGATGTCGCATTGTGAACTGATACAAAATAAGAAATCGTCGATGATATCTTTGATACAATATTAGCGCAATATTGTAAAAGATTATGAGGATCTGAATTCTACATTAATTTAAGCATGCTGATGTAGAAACATTTATTAAGTGACCTGAAAGGATGCATTTTGGTAAGTGTAAAACTTATTTGATTTGCAGTCCAGACACTTTAAAATGTCATTCATGAAATGTTGAATATTGTCACTTGACAAAACTTATGTGAAAACTTTTAAGGATTCAAACTGGTTGAAGCATATAAAAGTTTCTGGAAAACTTATTTATATACCTTATACTGTATAAGTTTATTGTTTGAACATCATTAAAACTCTTGGAGAGTTTTCAAAACAATAGATTATTTGCTGAAATTCAAAATATATCGAATTGGATTGGTTATAAAGTACCATATCTTAGTGCAATTGATGCACTCATGTACCTTGCAAATACTACAAGGCCTATAGCCTTTTCAGTCAATTTGTTAGCAAGGTGTATTTCAGCTCCTACTATGAGACATCAAAATGGGATAAAACACATGAGCTTGTTTTATTCTAATGATTGCAGTCCCGATCTTATTGGTCATACTGATGTTGAGTACTTATCTAACCTGCATAAAGCTCGGTCTCAAATAAGATCTGTGTTCAATGTGGTGGTACTGTCATATCTTGGAGATATACAAAGCAGTCTATCGTAGCCACTTCATCGAATCATGCTGAGATAATAGCTATTCATGAAGCAAGCCGAGAATGTGTATGATTAAGGTCCATGATATATCTCATTCGAGAAAAATGTGGTGTAAAATATGACAATCTACTCACAATTTTATACAGAGACAATTCAACATACATAGCACATCTTAAGGGAGGATTCATAAATGGAGATAGAACGAAACACATTTGGCCAAAGCTTTTCTACATACATGAGCTATAAAAGAATGATGATATTAACGTGCAACAAATTCGTTCAACTGACAATGTGACTGATTTATTCACCAAATCTTCTCCAATTACAACTTTCAAAAAGATGCTGCACAAGATCGAGATGCAAAGGTCAAAGGATGCTCTCATTAGGAAGAGTTAATATGTGTTGTACTCTTTTTCTCTTACAAGGTTTTGTTCATTGTATTGATAATCTTATGATCTCTCATCCCTCAAGAAAAGAAATAAAAATCAGTCTCCCTATTCTCTCTGCTCTTCTTCTTTATTCTTTCTTATTTTATAATATATATGTAATTATATATATTTTTTATAATCATGATGTTCAAGTCCCTCTCCTAAATCTATCCCACCAACAATAAATACTGTATTATATATCTCTATTTCAAAAAGAAAACCTTAATATAAATCGAAAAGTATTTTCCTCCAAAAAAAACCACCCAAAAAGCAAAAAGAAGAAAATAGAGGGAGCAGTAGTAACCTGGAGAGGGAGCAGCCGGTGAAAGGCCAAAGCGTAAGCCCCAAGTTCCTGGCGGCATTGACTCGTCTTTGAATGATGGTGGGTGGGGTCCCATTTTGTCCATGTTCGATATATCATAGAGAGATCTCCTAATATTACTATATATATTGCCACTCTTATTATCGTCATTTTCTTACGAATTAGCGTCAGGCCTTCCGGAAGCATTTTGGTTTTACCCCCTAAAGAAGCAGAAGAATTACTGAAATACTATGGTGGATTATAGTTAAAATATTACTCCCTTCTTAAATTTTGAGTACTCGATCAAAAGATAACACATGAAACAAAGAGAGTATATTTATTAAGTAGTAATTCAAAGTCTCGAATTTAATACATACGGATTAAAGAAACAATTTACCTTTAAGTGGGAAAAAAAACTTAAGACATGAATATGGATGATGAGAAAGAAAAGAAAAACTAAACGAGTACAGATATGATAGGAACCAGCTCAAGTGTATGTAGAGTTTAACAAGATATCAGTGGAATTGATGGGGGTCAAGGCACCATTGAAATTTTGTCCTACAATTTTCAGCAATAAGCCCTCGAAGTATGTTTTCTCCTCTCTTTTTTTCCATCCCTCAATTTTTTATGATAATCGAATATCAAGTTATATATTTTTCCTAACATGCAATTCTAACCGTTATGTTTTCCCGATTATGAGTTTTGAATAACAAATTTTCTATTAGCAACTTAATGATCGTTCTAACTTCTACCTTCGTCACATATTATTTATCCACTTTCTCCTTTATATTCTCCTTAAGAAAAAGTGCTTTTAGTAATTTTCTCTCTTAATTCTTTTTTGACACACTATATGAACGTGTCACACAATATATTAATGTCGCATTGATGAAGTAAAGGCTTATCGATCTGTGGAGTCTTGTGGAACAAAAAGTTACCATCTAAACTTAAATGTCAGTTCTATATAAAGTGATGGTTAGACCGACTTAGTTGTACGAGGCAGAACGTTGGTCAATTAAGAACTTTCATAGTCAAATGATAAAATGAGGACGTTGAGCGGTTGAGATGAATGTTTAGACACACTAGGAGTGATAAGATTAGGGATAAGGATACCTGAGTCAAGGAGGGTGTGATCTCTGTTGTGGACAAGACGAGGGAAGCGAGGTTGAGATGATTTGGACACGTGAATAGGAAATGTGCAGATGTGCAAATGATCTGATGAGGAGGTGCAGAGATTGGACATAGTAGGTAAATGATAGGTAGAGGTAGGCTGAAAAAGTATTTGGGAGAGGTGATTAGACATGGTATGATGCAGTTTCGACTAATTAATTAAGGACATGACCTTAGATAAGAGGGTGTGGAGGTCGTAGATTACGATAGAAGATTATTATGTTATAGAGTGTTGTCTTTTTTTGACAGATTTAGACTTGGTGGTGTCTATTGTAGGATTATCCTTATCCTTGTAGTGTCTTGCTTTTAATTTCTATCGATATATGTTGTTCATAGTATTATTGGTATTGCACTATTTTGTTGTTGTTATTGGTTCTTTATTAGTTTCTATTATGTTTTTCTCACTGCCGTTACCTTTTTCATGCCAACTTTGATTTGCTCTATTCGAGCTGAGGATTTTTCGAAAACAACCTTCTACCTCCACGAGATAGGTTTAAAGATTTGCGTACAATCTATCCTCACTCTACTCACGGAATTTCACTGAATATATTGTTATTATTTATATGCCTTAATCATCAATATCAAGATTACGAATGGAAGAACTTTTTTTGATAATATACAATATCTATACTTCAAAAAAAAAAAAAGAAGGGAAATTAACATTTATAATTAATCATAGCTTAATTTTTTAAATTGATTGGTAATTTTGGGACAATTACTTTTAGTAATGTTCAAGTAAAATGAGACCGTGGGAGTAAGATATACCAATGTTAAAGTAAAATGTCACGTTGGGAATGCACAACCATACCATAAATCAAAATCCAATTTGAGCATTTATACAAGTTCTTGTACTAAATATTGGATTCAACGAACATCAAATCCTTCTTGAGCCTTTATTAGGCTCCGGAAAGAAAATAAAACTACTAAAGAAGCAGGGGATATTGATAGGAGTGGAGGCAAAATTGCCGGCAATTCATCTAGGTTGCATGATTAATTTTGGTAGCATTGAATAGAATTTAGCTTGAGCCGAGGGTCTATAGGAAACAACCTATCTACCTCACACAAGATCTGCATACCTCCATCCTCCCAAGACCCCACTTGTCGGATCACAATCTATTGTTTTATTGATTAGAATTTTAGTTCTCTTCTCCTTAATTGGACATCCTGGTACTTCCAACTTCTTGTCTGTGGTTGTTGGTCAAGCCAACAGAACACTCCATCGGTGACACCAGCTGATGATGTTTGCCTATGTAAAGGACACAGTCCAAGAGGTACATCAAGATTTAAAAAATTCCTCATCCACATATTAGTCTCAGAAGAGAAACTTTCAATTGTTATACTAGAGAACTGTCTATCCCAAGGGTAAGGTAACGAATAACGAACTATAGTAAAAAAGATATCTTTTCCATGATCATGTACATTACAAATAAATCCCAACAGCTGGGCTGTTGATGCAGATCTTAGTTTTAGGAAGAACCAAACACCACCTCATAACAGCACTATAAACATAATAAATTCTTGGCTTATTATTAACCTTCTGGCTATTGCAAAGAAGAAAACCATTGGATGATGCGACAATACACACTCTCCTGTCATGAAAATTGAATGACTCGGCCACTATTTTTTTACAACTCCTCCGAAAATGCTGACGTGTGCGTGCGGGTGCAGAAACATTTCAAGAGAGTCCGAACAGCATTGCTCGTCTAGATTATGATACAGCTGTTCATTAATAGCCGCGAGGAAGATTCTTTTATTGACGTGGAAAAGAAACGAATTTGAGAGCATAAACGGATCACCCAAGGTTGATAAAAAGAAAAACCGATTATATATTTTTGAGTAAGGTAACTTGGCCAACACTTGGATACACATTTAAACCTAATTGCCAGAGATTTTGAAGGCAAACGATGTGATATGTTGATTATGATATCCTCAGGTAATTTTACTACACCTTCATTACTCAATTTGCATAAACGTTTCATACTAACTTTTTCAAACTTTTCAGTCAAAACTGAAATTTTTCTAACATTTAAGCAGAGCAAATCTAGAGTTAAAGGAAAATCAGAAAACTCACAGTTTTTACAGGAAATTAACGTGTACAAAGATTTTTTCAGAATTCAGAGTCGCAGATGGAGAAAAAGAAGGATACAAATAGATGGTGTTGGAGTCCCACATCGGTGGGTTAAAGGTCTGATGCACTCAAAAAAAGATTTATTCAATTTCAGGAGAAACCTCGAGAAAAAGAGAAAACTGACTCAGGGATTTAATCCGAGATGACAGTTAATGGATGAGAGTTTGAAAGAATAAGAGAGTGAACTGTATTGATATGATCAGTAATGAGTATATGTATCTTACATGGAATGGAATTACTACTAATTACCTTAACAGAAAAATGGAAATAACTGTCATTGCTACAGTGTTAGCAGTTACACTAATAACAGAATTCAAACTGTAACTGCCTAGCTATTTTACTGCTTTCCTACTTGATTCCTTGATTGCCAGCTCAGCTCATCAGCTTCATACACGAATTGAACGCCATGAACTTGCATCAAGGTCCTTGGTCTCCTTATATGGTCTTGGGCAATCCTCCCCTCATGAGCCATCTTTTTGAGGTTGAGTTAGGCCAAAGTTTATTTCTTTATTATGGTATCAAAGTCAGGTCCACCCAGTTCATTGCGTGCGGGGGTCGGTGGGTTAAAGGCAGGATTATTTAGACACATCACACATGAAAACTTAATTTCAATATAAAGTTGATATTGACTACTTTCTTCTTTCTATAGCCTTTTTAGGTAGGTTAATATGTTTGGATTTGAGATAGATAACTAATAGTAACTAATGGATTTGAGTTAGATAACTAATAACTCAAAAATAATATAAACTCACTTTCACAATAAAATTATGGAAAAAGAAATTAACTCTAAAGAACAAAAAATGAAAAGCCATAATTGTTGTATACACCCTCCCTCCCTCTCTCTTTTTTTTAATAAAGAGATAACTAGAGGCTAGGATTACAATACGATAATTCAAACCCTCACTAACAAAATGAAAATTCAGATAATTAAGTTACTAAGAGTTTCTCTATGTTCCATCATCGATGTTGAAGTCAAGAGATTAAACATGCACGTAGCGCTTCAAGCAACTCCTTCCCTCCAATCACATACTCTTAACTCCAACTCTTCTTGGCTAATAGGAAGTATGTCATAAGGGTGAAAAGATTTCGTGACACCTCTCGAGTTAACATTCGCAGTCTGAATTCCATAGCTACGAATGCCACTTAATGCAAAACTTAATGACAGTGTCTTCAACACCAATTCTTCAGCTTCTTCTACTTTCATCCCTTTTTTCCATTCTTTATCCATGAAATTATGCAAATACGAAGCCCCATATCCTCCTATACCGAAATTGGACTTCTCCAAAACAATTCCACCAAGACTTATTTCATGTATTTTCTTTGCTCCGCCAATTATAACACCAGTTTGTAGTATATCTCTTGTGGTGTTGTTATATGCGGACAACATTGTACCAATAGTTTCGGCTGTGACCCTAATATTTTCTTGTTCGAGAATAAAGTTCCGCGCATCTTGTAATAGAAATTCTGCTTCTTGTGCACAATGACACAAGACAACATTCGACGTGAGTTGTGTGATTGTGATTGTGTCATTGGAACCGAGAGTGACGCCATCGTCGTACGTGACGCCGGCGATGGTGGTGGCATTTGATGGCCGGGGCTCATCAATGTTCAACCAGCACATGTTGAGAGAATTGATCATCAAGCTAAAATTTAAATTAATTAAGAAAGATGTGTTCGTTGATGAATGGTGATTGACTTAGAGGCTTTTCTTTATATAGAGAATAAATATGTACTAATTTAATTCAAAGTGGGAAAACAGAGCCTTTATGGAATCGTAAATTTGTAGATTTCTTGCTAGAAATTGGGATTAGGAAGAGAAAAATACTAGTCCAATTGGGATTATGAAGAGGGAGAGTTTCCTAATATTTAATAGT